>NC_051161.1:108748448-109048448 GCF_013339745.2 Dermacentor silvarum
GGCGTCCTTTCTACCTTTCAAAAGCGACCATCCCGGTCGACTGGGTAAAATAAAGTGCATAAGGTGGCAGGACAGCCCTGATGGGAAATGTGATCCCAGAAAGCTAAGGATAACGGCAACACTGCGTAGGACGGCAAACGGTTTGAAAGGTGCACTTCACTCGCAGGTGTAGTACGGCTTCATCCCCACTACGTGTACAACTTCGGGGCGGGGACGTCGTCGGCTTAAGCGAGGATGAACATTTTGGGGTACCACCTCGTAATTCACATCGCTAAGCCGGCGCACAACCTCGTACGGTCCGAAGTATCGTCGCAATAATTTCTCAGAGAGCCCGCGGTGACGGACAGGTGTGCACACCCGCACTTGGTCGCCGGGGTTGTACTGGACATTCCGTCGGCTCGGTTGTGGGCGGCAAACTAACTGCTGACGAAATTCGTCCCACGATATCAGTGTCGCCTCGTGGTTTTCGAACCACGTCTTTGCGGAATCCCCGAGAGCGAAGTACACATTACGCAGCTTGCGCACTTGGGACCAACCGTTGCACTCGGTTACGCTTTCGAAGTGGTCAAGCCAGTCTTCGACGTCTTCAAGAGCACCTCCGTGGAACACATTGGGTGTTTGCGGCTGATGCAAAAGGATGTGCGTCGGCGCGGCAAGCGCAGCATTAGACGGTTGGTGCATCGTCTTGGTAGGGTCGGGTAGCAGACCGTGCTGTGGCTGGAGCCCCTGAAGACGACGGCTGGCACGGACGTGTACAGGGGTGAGCTCTGTCGGACTACACACTGGTGACCAGTCAGGAGTACGCTGCGTCTCGGGCGATCGTATCATTTACCCAGCAACTCCACCAGAAAATATCATGAAGTTAGCAATCGAGGCCTTGACAAAACGGTGTTCTTGTTTTTAATCTAGGCTGGCACTCGGAGAGCGCGCGTTCCAGTACCAGGTTCCAGCCTATCTCGCGTCAATATTTAATAATTGGGGCTGCCACAAGCTAGCACACTGTCTCCATAACGTCTATTTGGTTGTTATTTGTTGGTCTTAACTTCCCATGTGTGTCATGCTTCAAGCTTATTTTGTTTTTGAATTTTGCAAATGGCTCAAGGAAAAAAACACAATCCTTTGAAAAGCTGATTGATGGAACAATAATTGAACCTAGTGCTGGTGTACGAAGAGGACTCTATCGGTTCTCACTTTTTTTGTTCTCAAAGGTTGGACGTGGTGGTTTCTTTGCAATCTTGCGTTCCTATATAAAATGTTAACATGTGTGCCCTGCATTCTGACATTTTGGACTCCTTCTCATAATAGGAATGAATCATCAGCGGGATGCAGGATATTACGTGTTGTATGTCAGGTTGGGAAAACTTATTTTCAGGTTAGGTGAAGTGTTCAATCGACGCTTCAGTTATGTTTGCGGGGAGCAGCACAGTACAATTTCTTTCCATTTTATCACCCTGGTATTTGTTCCCTTCAATTTCCTAGCCAGTCGTCTATATGCAAGTATGACCTTCCAGCCTTCATTCATAAATACCCTGTTATACAAGTCGATGCATTATCGCTAATGTCCTACAGTGACGGCGGCATTTTCCTAATATTGATTATTCTAGTGTTTTGATAACAACGTCTCCTCACGTAAAAGCGTGATTAGAGTTAGATCATGAATAGCTGCAAGTGCGACGACGTTCGCACATATGTCCTTTTTAAAGCTGTAGGACTGACAACAATTTTACTCCACACAGTGATAGTCTTCAGTTTAAAAGTACATCACGGATTCGTCTTCACGTGCTTCCGAATGCGGTCAACCGGAGGGTGTTATCTTTGTCTGTCAAATAAGAAACGTGGACACACGCAAAGTTGCATTACGCAGACCTGGCGGACAACCACAACACAACTCAAATATTCAACTTCCTGGGACTTCATCTCCTGCTCTTTTGTTGGTAAAAAATATCTTCCCTTAGAAATCTGAAATGCTGCTTTCTTCTGGTGGTGTTCCCTCTTTGAACTCAGTAATGGAAAACTGCATATTTAAATACCAAGCATACATTTGTGCTGCGCGTCACTACGCAGTTTATATAGTCTTTACAGACCACGCTAAGTAAGCATGTCTGTTAAAGCCCCTGAACGTTTCGTGCCGCAGCTTACCGGCCCAAGGGATTCGCTTTTTGCTGCAGCTGGCCTGTAATGTTGCTGCATAAGGAGAGTGTACACATGCAACAAACTGAAACACACACGCACGCACGCACGCACGCACACGCACATGCACACAAACACGCACGCACGCACACCACACACACACACAACACACACACACACACACACACACCACACACACACACACACACACACACACACACACACACACACACACACACACATACAAAAAGAATATGAAAACAAGACCAAAAAACGTGTAAACTAACAAACAAATGACCCCAGGTATTGTCAAAGCAGTCCCGTCGAGGAAGCGCCCTGGCTAAATGGTAAAATCCTTCAGAATGATTTGAACAAGGGTATTGTTAACATTACATGAATTCAGCAGCAGCTTCATTACTTCCTAAAGGTAAGAAATTTCTGTGAATTGTCCGTGCAAAATACCACACTTCAAAATTATTTTCACCAGTTCGAAAATATTTCATTTCAGCAAAGAGAAGAAAAAAGAAAAAAAAAATACGGCAGAACAAAACGAAAAATTAGTTCGCCTCTGTGCAACTTTGGCGAAACATCTTTTTTTTTAGTATATTGCAGAAGAATTGTAATTCGAGGAGCCATAGAGTGAACGGTCTCTTTAGGGTCCTCTTACATGTCCCGAATTGCAAGACAATTCTTTTGATTCCTATTTCATTATGTAGAGCGACGGCGCGCTGTGCGCAAAGCTTAGCGCCCGCCTCTTCTTGTCCACTCTGAAGCGACGAGTTGTGCTTTAGTGGATTAGGCTTTCCTACGTACTATTCAATTTTACTCCGGCTACATCAAATTACGCAGGGCTCTCTGAAATTTTATCCCTTTGTTTTGTCGCGGGCCTCGGTGAGAAGAAAATTTATTCATGGGTAGAGGATAACAAGTAATTGCCTTCTTAAAACGTGTATTGAAGGGTTTTGTCTTTGTATATTTCTGATCGTGTTACATAAGTGACAGCCTAACTGGGATAATAATAATGCAGCTAATCCCCGTATTCTAGAATGTTCCTCCGCTCACCGCTGTACCTCGACTCAAGACAGCGGATGGCAGCACCGCCCTTCCACAGAAGTTGCCATCGCTTCATTCACAATTCACGGCAATTTTCGAAAATCATAGCGCCTTCTTCAGTCAAGGGGCGGAGCTGTGCGCAACTCAGTGAATTGGAGCAAGATCTTGGAGCCGAGAATGATTAGTGAATACAGGGGTAAGTGTACTGATTAACCTGCTACGGTGGCTCAGTGACTGTGGCGTTCTGCTGCTCCACAATAGGTCGTGGGTTCGTGTTCCGGCTATTGCAACCGGAATTGAATGGGCTCTAAATGCAGAAACACTCTACTAAGAGTCACGTACAGATTAAGCAAGGCAATATGGACAAAACAATTCCACTGTCCTCCGATACTGCATCCCTCGTAACCAAATGTGTCAGTTTCTGCACGCTAAACCTCATAGTATTATATTCAAGTGTACTGTATTTGTCACGCAGAGAAATGCTAAAATGTGTAAACCATTATGCATATACGTTAAGAGTTACATGGAATCATTCCGGCTTCCAATGCATTTCGAAAAGCTGCCATACACCAAAAAAAAACAACTTCGCCTGATAAAGTACACAGTCTTAAACGCTTGTGGACATTGACAGACGCATTTTCGCGGCATATAGGATTTATGTGTACCCCCGGAGGGTTCTTTTACTCAGAACGTAATGTGGATACTTGGGAAATTTTGTGCAGTGCGTGCGAGGCCTTGTGAATGCTGCGGTCATCGTTTGCTTCCGTGGCAGCAAGAGCACTACCATGCAATCTCCTCCGAGGTAGCTCAAGGAGTGCGAACTGCATCGCGTCAGTATGAATGCAATGCGCATTTGATCAGCCTGTCTGTGAAACTGGAAGAAGCGCACAGCATTTGCTATGAAGCAAACAATGGAAAGTATGGTTTTTCTGCATATATCTCGCACATGTAATTTTCTGATGCTGTTCAGAGCATAGAAAATGTTCACTAAAGCAAAAAGCCTCTTCTACCTAGTTGCAATTACCTTCGTCTTGGGACAGCTGACACCATCATACTCAGGTAAGAAGACATAATCTCTCCAATGCTATTCACTGCATGCTTAAAAGAAGTACGAGCGTATTCATGCTCTTAGACTGGGAAGGCTTAGGAGTGAGGTTCAACAGCGAATGTCTCAGCAGCCGGCGGTTTGCAGATGACATTGTCTTATTCAGCAACAAGGGGGACGAAGTACAACAAATTATTGAGGACCTTCACCGAGAGAATGCAAGAGTGGGGTTGAAGATGAATATGCAGAAGACAAAGATAATGTTAAATAGCTTGGCAAGGGAACAAGAATTCAGGATCACCAGTCAGCTTCAAGAGTCTGTAAATAAGCATGTTTATCTAGGCGAATTACTCACAGGGGACCCTGATCATGAGAATAAAATTTACAGAAGAATAAAATTGGGTTGAAGTGCATATTGCAGGCATTGCCAAATCCTGACTGGGATCTTACCACTGTTATTGAAAATAAAAGTGTACAGTCATTGCATTCTACCGCTGCTAACATATGGGGCAGGAACTTGGAGGTTAACAATGAAGCTCGAGAACAAGTTAAGGACCGCACACAAAGCGATGGAACGAAAAATTCTAGGCCCAACGTTAAGAGACAGGAAGAGAGTGGTGTGGATAGGAGAGCACACTGGGATAACCGATATTCTTACTTGCATTAAAAGAAAAAGTGGAGCAGGGTAGGCCATGTAATGCGCTGGATGGATAACCGGTGAACCATTAGAGTTACAGAATGGATACCAAGAGCGTAGTCGAGGACGACAGAAAATTAGGAGGGGTGATGAAGTTACGAAATTTGCAGGCGCAAGTAGGAATCAGCTAGCGCAAGTCAAGGGTAATTGGAGATCGCAGGGAGGCGCCTTCGTCCTGCAGTGGACATAAATATAGACTGATGATGATGCTGAATACAACACGCCAATAATGCGATCAAAGCTGATTGTTTTAACCAGTATCTTAAACGGTCTTTTCAATGCCGTCAGCTGTTCAAACTGCAACATACAATATACGAGCTTTATCGGAAATGGCTGAGTTAGAGGTTTCTGAATAGGGTGTTGCATTTGCTTTTAAAGAACCTTACAGCAACCTCAGCGTCAGGTCGAGATCAGGTTTCGAAATTCATTCTCAAAAACTATGCTGCTTCTATTAGCCCGTTTCTCACAGCTGTGTTCAGAAAATATTTGTCGCAAGGGGCATTACCTGATGACTGGAAACGAGGAAATGTCATTCCCAACTCTAGTCGGGTACAACTTTAGAAGACAGTGGCATTTGCCCCCTCAAAGGCGGATGCATACGAGCCTCCACCAATGGGCGCGCACTAAATACTTGCGTCATGAGCCGGACGGCCGGTGTCCCCGCCGACGGAGAACATGGCAGACCGCGCTTCAAGCCGGGGCGAGTCGCGTCAGCGGGACTATTTCTTTAGTCGCGGAGGAAATCGGCTGCTGCGCTTCGGTCATCTGGGCGGGGCCTCGCCTGTCTTCTTAAGTTGTACCCGACTATACAAAAATGGTGACCAAGCAAGCATTTGTAATTATCGGCCTATTTCTTTAACATGTGTGTCCTGTAAAACCCTTGAGCGTATCATTTATACGAATTTAATAAACCACCTTCAGGCTAACAACTTTTTCTGTCCCACACAGCATGGTTTTAGAAAATTATTTTCCTGTGACACGCAAATAATATAATTTACACATGACATCGCCGCAACGTTAAATTCTGGTGACCAAATGGATTGTATTTTCCTCAATTTCAGTAAGTAAGGCTTTTCACATTGTAACACACTCGCTCCTTTTGCTAGAATTATCGTGTCTTAACAAATCGGCTAACACATTTGCATGGTTGCAAGCCTATCTTTCATGCCGAAAACAATGCACCGTTCTTGATGGCGCGTCATCATCACATGTATCTCTCTTATCGGGCGTGCAACAAGGCTCCGTTCTGGGCCCGCTTCTTTTTTTTTTATCTATGTCAATGATCTTGCTGAATGTGTTACCAGTCTTGTCAGGTTGTATGCAGATGACTGCTGCATATATCGCAATAATAAATGGAAAAGCATTCGGAATAACTACAAAAAGACCTCGACTCAGTATTAGCGTGGTGTAGCAAATGGAAAATGAAGCTTAACGTGTCAAAGTGCAGTGTCGTTAGGTTTACAAAAAAAAAGCAAGCAGCCTCTACTTACAGATTACTGCATGGAACAGACACCGCTAAGTGTTGTCAGTGAATATGCGTACCTAGGGGTCGTCATTAGCAGCACACTGTCCTGTAATGGCCACGTTCATAAGGTATCAGCAAAAGCCAGCCGCGCTTTAAATTTTCTACGACGTAATTTCATGAAAGCACCGTGTGTTCTTAAGGAAACTCTCTACATATTAAATGTACGCCCAATATTGGAATACGTCTGCACCGCCTGGAACCGGCAACTAAAGTAAATATCGATGAACTGGAGCGTGTCCAGAAACGTGCAGCCCGGTTTGTGACGGGCAATTACAACTTCACGAGAAGCTCAAGTGACATTGTCAACGCATTGGGATGGCCCTTGCTTTCATCAAGGCGTAAATATCTCAGATTAGGTCTCTTATATAACATATTACACGACAAAACAGGGATCAATAACCATAACTAAATGAAGTCACCTAGCTACATTTCATCACGAAGGGACCATCCTTTGAAAGTACGCGAGTATATGTGCTGAACAAATGCTTTTGGAAATGCATTTTTTCCTAAAACAATACATGAGTGGAGTAGCCTACCGGGGCGGATTGTTGACGTATTGTTTTTTTTTTTTTTCGGCCGCTGTTCTTGATGTCAAGGGCAATTCTCCTCCCTATGTATTCGCACCATATATCGGATGCTGTTAAACTGTTTCATTTGTATTGCATAATGTATTGCAACATGTCATTTATGTATTTTGTGTAGTAGACCCCTCTGCAACAATGCCCCTAGAAGGCGCTGCAGGTACATGTATAGGACGTCATGTAAACATACATGTACATGTATAGATGTACAGGGTACATGTACTTTGTACATACAGGTACATGTTAGAACGTCATGAACATGTAAAGAACGTCAAACGCAAAGTAAGAGAGGCTGAGACAAGGTTATGGGTGGCGGCAATGGAAAAGAAACCTGCTATGACTAACTACCTCAAAGGAAGAAAGGAAACCAGGAAAGAAACAATTTATGAAAACTCGAAGGGAAGATCCTTACTTTTCGAAGCGACATCAGGATGTCCTAGGACGCGCAGTTATAAAGCGAAGTACACCAAGGACGAAGCCGCTTGTGCTTGCTGTTGTAAAGCTAGAGAAACGGTAGAACATGTTTTATTGGAATGTGAAGAAATCTACACAGCTGCAAGTATAGGCTCCTCTGACCTAATTGAAGTCCTTGGGTTCAGGGATAGTACGGGCAAAGTAAACATGTCAGCTATAGAAATTAGTAAGAGGCGGTTGGAGGTTTGGTAGCAGAAAAGTAGGTAGACAACAAACAACGAATACGTACAGAAAAAGAGTTCCCGGTAATGATTCAAAAAGGTTGATGCCTGGAATTCTTTGTATTTGTGTTTCTCAAAAATAAAGGTAGGACATTAGGCAAAAAATATATTAACAAGAGCTTGGTGGCGCAAACCACCACCCAGTTTCAAAGGGGACGCTCATAACATCCATCCATCCAACATCCATAAATAAATAACTAAATAAATAAATACTTAATTAGAGATGTAGCGGTACGAACAAGAAGTGGTCCTAAGCCTAATGAAAGGCTTTCGCGGGGTCCATGAGAAGAAGAGCTACATGATCTATACTAACCTTTATGCAGTCAGGGACTAATTGTTTTGAGGGTAATAAGGTACATGCTTTGCCTGCCAACGAGCAATTTATACATCCCGCATCCCTTTTAAGTAAATGTGGAGTTCAGTGCCAGACTTTGCTGCCTCTACTACCTCTATGTAGATGCTTTGAAACAATACATTATCAATAAACAAGCATGTTATAATCTAAAGTCGAACCAGGATATGTCGAACCTTAAGGGGATCACAAAAAAGTTCGATATATCGGTAATTCGATATATAAAATAAAAACCTAACTAAGAATTTAGGGGAATTTCACAGTTGCTTAATGTATACAATAATTCGTTATAGGTGGGTTCGATATATCCGGGTTTGACTGTATAGCATGCATTACCTACCACAAGAAATTTGTACAAAGGTACGAAACTGCTGCGATCAGCAGTAAAGAAAAGCTCTAAAAGTTCCACATGGTGGTACTGCTTTTGTAGGACAGAGACTGCATTATCATTTCTAGCCCCAGCTTTCACTAATTCACAAAACGATTTAGTGATATTACCAAAAGTTCAAAGCACGTGTCAGGGAAGCTAAATATAGACATATTTCTACGGTAGTGTAAATAAACTAAATAGAGCTAGGAAGTAAGGAATCATAAGTTAGGCATAGCAAAAAAAACGACACAGCAATGAATTAGTCTAAATTAAGCACTAGAATTAAGTAATTAGGCGCAATATTCAGCTGCAAACGGCTAAAGAGTTGAAATGTTTCACTTCAGCAATCATCACTCGTCATTCACTTAACAATTTATGGTTGTGCAGAAGCTGGCAGCATATTGTGCTGAGGTATATGTGTTATTTATGCCGTGATATGTGTGCGCACATGTTCTTATCTAGTTCCCGAATATTAAAAGTGAAGGTGTTCTTTGCGAACTTTCCTGGTTTGTCGTGACCATGGGTGTTTCGCGGCAGTTAAACGCCACTAAACCACCTGCCTTTGCTTCAATTGTACACTCTTAGCAAATACCGGCTTAAAACAACGCATATAGGGCGGAAAGTAGATCAAAATTTCTACGCTTATAAATGGCTCACTGTAAGCGGCCTACTGCGTATACGGCCTATTTTATGCGGCTCTTGCCTATGCAGCCTGCATTTAAACGGCCCATAGTAGGGCCGCTTGGTGGACGTCACGCATAACCCCAAATTTTTATTCGGTATTTCAGATCAAATCTGTCCGGCTTACTAAGCGGCTCGAATTTTATGCGGCTCAAAATTATGCGGCCCATTGGGTATTTTTAAGAAAAAATTATTATTTAGAGACAGGTGCCGTCCATAGTGGTTTTGCGGGCTGTTTCATGGACATTGCATAGAACCACATTATACGAAATCGATAACACACAACACAAGCATGGCAACGCACATCACACAAACATGAGAACACTGGGAATCGAACCCGGGTACACCGCGTGAGAACCAAACACGCTAACCACTACTCCACATCACTATGCTGTTGTGGAGGACTTGCACAGCTATTTGTAGATACATTTGTGTTTCCGAGGCTGTCGTTTTATGTCGATCGTTCACCGTAGGCGATGGTGCGTGATATACACATAGTTTGTGTAGCTTTTACCGATGCTTAGGTGGTTGGTGACAGTAGATGTATTTAAATGAGTATCAGTATACGAATAGCGCTTTCAACAGCTGTCATGTGGGGCGGAAAGGCTAAATGGGGTAGGATTACAGAGCATGGGGGGCTGCACGAAAAGAAAAACTGCTTCGCCAGGTAAATGTAGTTCATTAATATTTTCTCTTTATTCGCTATGATGCGGCTGCAGTCACTGTTTAACCGGGAACTCGGCTTTGTCTGAGAAACTTTTAACCTCGTTCAGAAGGTTCAGTTAAAACTGATCCGTGCTGCTGCGCTGCCTCGACGGTATAACGACAATACGGCTCCGATATTCGGAGACGTCGAATAAGCGGGCGGGATATTACCGGCCCGTCTAAGTTTGCTGAACCGACAAATATTTCTATTCACCTCCGCTTGCCTCAACAGGGATGCCCTGTCCGAAAGACTGACATATATAGCTTTTGGTAGTATCAAGAAGAATGCTCTCGAACCGGTCTTATTATGCTGTTCCGTTGTAGTTAATGTTACTGCGGCGACGGTCGTTGAAAGTGAACAAATCAGCTGTTTGAAATTTCGCATAACAAGGCGGGATTTTGCCGGCGTGTCGAAGCTTACAACGGCTCCATTCTTACCTTTGCAAGTCGATGGCTTCGACGCAAAATGAACGTGGAATAACCGCAATTTGCCCATTGTATCTTGCGCTGCGTTTGTGTGATCAGCACCACGCAATGAGCACTCTCAGCTATCTGGAATGCAAGTGAATCTCCGTGTGCAAGACGAGCCGCATTCATGCACAAACTACTTTTAGTTATCTCAAAACAGAAAAAGAAAGCAGCGTGCAGACTGCAATAAAGTGCACGCGCTGTATTAAGTGGGCACGCACTATTGTGCTGTGTCCGGCAAAGGAAGGTGTGCCATGAAGTGGTTGCAAGCAGGTGAGAGGGACTGCCCGCTAGCATACCTAATTATCACGAAGGAGAGATAGAATTGGGATTTAGGTGTCGTGCACATTAGATGAGTGCCTCTGCCTTCGTTATATCAACTGCGCCCTATATGCACATTTATTAAAAGCACACGTTTTTCTCCTACAACGTTAAGTATGCTTTTTGCGGAATGCCCACTTCTTTGCGTACGCCATCTGAAAGCATCCTGTACATTATTGCAGACACGTACGTTCATGCAGACACAGACAAAGAACATATTTTTCAAAAGAGAATGATTTATTTACAACACAACAAAGTGAGAAGTGTCCAGCATAGTTTCACTGTTGGTTTTCAACACAGAATGGGGACTTATATACCCAACTCTGACAGTAACAAATAAAAGCCACACTGCTACAGGAAATACAAAAGCAGATATGCAGTGTTAGTGCCTGCAGCTTTTAAAATGTGAAACAAGCATAACGCATTAACTTGCACGTACTTCCTGCAGTTGCGACCAACAAGAGTTGGGCCTCTCAGTTTACCGTTTTCTTGTTCATTAAAGAAAGTGTTGTTTATAACCAAAACTACATAAAATAGCAGATAACTACAACATGAGGAACAGAACACACACATGTACTAAACTTACTGTAAGGCCACATTTTCTATAGATAAGTTATCTAATGAGGAATTTAGACAGCTAAGTGCTCCCAGCTTTAATAAAAAATAGCTATCCATGACTAGAATGAAAAAAAGAAAGAATGAAAGCGCTGCATGAAAATGTACAAGGTGTGTTCAAAAAGAAACCAAACTTTTGAAGTAGCACGCAAAGCGGTAGAGCGCACGCTGCGGCTACTGAACGCATGTAGCAGCGGGTTTAGACAACTAATTGCCATTTGCAGCGTTTCACTCTGACTCTGGTTGGTGAGCTACTGCCGCCGAAGTGCGCACGTGTACAAGCTGTTTGTTGGATTAGTGCCAAAGTAACAACGAAAGAGGATGTAGAAGAACGTGTATGTGTGAAATTTTGCTACAAACTTGGCAAAATTTTCACAGAGACATTTCAATTGCCCAACCAAGCATATGGGGAAAACTGTATGAGTCGCACTCAGTGCTATGAGTAGTTTAAGCATTTTGAACAAGGCAGAATGTCGGTTGGTGACGATCCCAAGCCTGGACGACCTTCCACATTAACAGATGATGACCATGTCGAGAGAGTGCGTGCTGTGATTCGTGGAAATCGTCGTTTAGCTGTTTGAGAACTAGCTGACGAAGTGGGCATCAGCATAGGATCATGGCATCCTATTGTGAATGACAAACTTGAGATGCATCGTGTCAGTGCAAAATTCGTGCCGCGTTTGTTGACTGTCGATCAGAAACACCTGTGTTGAAATAAGCCGGGAACTGCATGCCACTGGCAGAGATAATGAAAACTTCTGTAACATCACAACAGGCAATGAGACGTGGGTTTATGGCTCTGATA
Source organism: Dermacentor silvarum (assembly GCF_013339745.2). Lineage (NCBI taxonomy): Eukaryota > Metazoa > Arthropoda > Arachnida > Ixodida > Ixodidae > Dermacentor > Dermacentor silvarum. Next base: position 108,760,492 of record NC_051161.1, read on the forward strand.
TTGAAACAAAAGTGCAGTCGTCGCAGTGGGTGGGCGAACAGTCTTCTCGTCCAAGAAAGCACGCAAGAGTCAGCAAAAAAATCAAGGTAATGGTGGTGGTTTCCGACTGGAAAGATATAGTCCATCAGGAATTTGTACCACGTGGTGAGATGGTAAACAAGGCGGTCTACCAAGGAATTCTAGCGTGTTTGTGGGATGCTGTGTCCAGTAGGAAGCCTGAATTGTGGGAAACCCAGACTTAATTGTTGCAACATGACAATGATCTAGTTCACGCGTCTCTCCTTGTCTGCGGCTATCTAGCAAAACATCACACTCTCGTGCCCCATCCACCGTACTTTCCAGACCTAGCCCAAGAAGCCTTTTTCCTGTTTCCCGAACTTAAAATCACGTTGAAAGGACGTCGTTTCCAACCCATAAAAGAAATTTCAAGACAATGCGACACGAGACCTACGCGCCATCCCAGAAAAAGTGTTCCAGGAGGCTTTCAAAAAATGGATGAGATGATAGGAACAATGTATTGCCAGAAGAGGGGACTACTTTGAAGGGGCCATGCATAAAATGTTGTACAATAAGCAACAAAGATGTTAAAGCAAAAGTTTGGTTTCTTTTCGAACACACCTTGTACGTATTTGAATTGAAGAACTCTTTTGGGAGCCAAGCAACATAAAAAATCGTTTGTCTTGCGGAGCACACTCTGTATACATGCCGCAGTGGTTGGGTGAATGCAGAGAGATCCAAGTGAAGTTTTTTATGAATACATTGCTAACAAGAGAAAAAAACATTTTTAAATATGTGTTTCATTTTGACATAATTGCTCCGTCATCACAAACACATTAGATATCATTTATATATATTCAGAGTTATTTGTCCTGATGACTCCTGGGCCTCCAGGTGACCGTCGTACCTGGAAGGAAAAAGAAATGCCACTCAATGTTAGATGATTCCAAAAACTGCATCACCTTGGCCCTCTTAGGGCTATGTTTGTTCAATAGTTGTTCGAGGCCAATATAGTAGTGATCTTGCAAGAAACAGATCTCAATGTTAACCATAAACTTCTGAGACTGCGAGATAATGATCCGAGGTCTTTTATTTGACTGCCCTCATTTTGGTGTGGCTTAAACACCACACTTGACTGCACTGAATTGCATCTTGTTGGCGGAGAGAATAATTGTTCAGACTGTGTTGAACACCCTTGCATTGCCCTGCTACTTGACATGTGGGTTGTTGCTGTAGTGCACAGCATTGCATTGATGTGCACACATTCTCTTCCTTTCTATTTTAAATCTAGGCTCTCCTGTTGCCTTTCATTCCCTTTATACCCCTTCCTCAGCACATTCACTCGTATTTATGCCGGTGAACCTGCCTGTCTTCCTATCTTTCTACCTCCTTTCTCCAAGAGCACGTGTCAGCATTATAAAACTAGGTGTCCATGATTTACTACAGAAAGCTGAACATTCCATATCACACACTTCACATGTGAATAACTCATAAGAGATTGTGAACGACATGCGAATGTGTCTGACCTTTGAATTTACAGCATTGTATTTGAAATTTCACTGGCATTATTAGCACTAAAGTCCATCCCTAATTAATCTGAATATAATGAGTGCATACACAGTGTAAACAAAGTAATCAAGCCATGACAATAGACGCAAACACATAATGCTCTGGCAAGCAACTAAAGAGAGAAACATACATTCAGTTGCATTCTTCACGTTATGTACAAACACATTTTATATACTTGGCCTCTTCGAAATCAACTCAATGTGCTTGGGCTTCTGGTTTATTTCACAGTCATATTTCCTCCCACTTGCAGGTAATTATTAATAGGCCCACATTGTCAGCTGGCTCTCAGGGGCACTCATTTATGTCCCTTACACTTACTGGAATTCAGTTGTACTTGCATTTACCCTGGCCTAAACTCAGAGACTTACCACTGTTCTGAAATCAGCAGAAATTAGTGAGACGCTCTCGAATGTGTGTCTATCTCTAGTGATATTACAGCTCGTGTAAGTGCTTCAATGTTCTCCGCGTGCAAGAAATATTGTAAACACTTGTATCTTTCTGAGCCTCGCACCACTTTTGAGCTGGCAAAATATGAGCTTTTTCTTCATGTGCTTCATCATAAGCATATATTTCCGCACTGCAGTGAACAGCCATTTTGGCCTGATTTTCGCTTACCGGTGCGGTGGTCCACTCTAAAGTTCCAATGGAGAGCCCGGGGTTCTGCTTTCATGGGTGGCGTTCTTATTATTGTTGACGTCCCACTTTATTCCTGTATAGAAAAAAAATTCAGTTAAGCGAGAATAAAAAGAAAATGCAGAAATTTGATAACTCGAGAAGCATAAGCTCATAAGAAAGGTCTTATTAAGGCCTATTTTGGGGCTAGTGCGTACTTCATAGTCGCAAATCAACACAATATAGCAATCACCACACAAAAGCAAAATGTCCAACTTGTAATGTTCTTTTGCTTCTTTCATAGTTTTTTTTAGCTATGCATGCAGGGCTTTTATCTCACAAAATGATGTGTGGCATTATGGAACGACGCAAGTACTCAAAACCCGATTTTTCCGTCTGCTATAAAACTTGAATTTGCTACAATCGACGTGACATGTTCCGTTGTTGAAATTTTGCCAGTTGCATAGAACTTCGGCCCTTCGACAAGTAACGAGTGTTCTGCTTATCTCCAAGTAATAATGTGGCAAATCCTGCGGCTAGTGCAAACCGTCACTTCGGAGCTGCTGCGTCGTCGGAGTTATTTGATTACGGTCGCGTCACGCAAGCTTCGTGCTAAATTGGGCTTTGAATTTTAGTGAACTGGACGCATTAAACAGGAAAGCCAGAAATCTACGCAAACCTACACACTACACAGAGGAAAGTGCGTAACACACCAGAAAATTTTTTTCAAAATATAACCGTCGTTTGACGAACTGCAACTACGAAATGCAATGAATTAATCACGCAAAGCCCACGAAAGGAATTTTAAAAAAGGCACATTTCATGGTTAGAACGCTACACGCGATTACCAGCGCCGTTATAAAACGCAAGCCCTAACGAAAATTCGCGCATGAAGTTTCAACAAATGGACACCTGACTACGGAAGAAAAAAAAAATCGCCTGCAATCATACATTAGGGGGAAAACTAAACGGAGCTACGCCTGCAGTTATAACTACTTCACACACCAAAACTTATAAAAAGCGTGTTCGCATTAGTACTACACGTTCAGATATTTAAATCACTGACATTCGTTATCTGCTGGCTCATAATAATGCAATGGTAGAAATCAAGCATTTAGTAAGCGTAGTGTAGAGGAAACAAAAATCGACCTACCAAATAGGCACAGGTTCGCAGCTCTACAGCACGCACTCCTGGGCCCGCCGATCCAGCGCACATGGCGGCCCGCCGCCGCTGATCGCCCGTGTGGCCGTCTACTCACACGAGTTGTCGAAGTTGCACTGCTTTTTTGCAATTTCCGGTAACAACGGTGGATTTGAACATCACTGACATCACCGAGAGCGTTCACCGACGCGGCCAGATCACTTCACAACACGAACACAGTCGCATAACGTCGCCAGTACAAAGATATGACGATAATTACCGCCGAAAACAATCGCCTCGCACGCCGCCATACGCCATGTTCTCGCTCCTTCCCGGTCCGGTCGGCGCCGCCTTTCCTCCTCCTCCGCCATCAAAGCAAAGCGGAGGCGTCGACTTGTTTCTCTTCGTTCTCTCCTTTTGCATTTCGCTTTACTTTCTCCCTCAAAGCATAACACTCACTGCTCCTTACAGCTTTTGCTTTGTAACGCTCTCTCAACGCTTCGGCGCGCTTTTTGCGCGCCAAATTTGCAAGGCTGCATATAAGCGTTGCGTCCGCTCGCGGCCGCATATAGCGGGCCTAGCCTGCCGCCGCAGCCATTGTCACGCATAATATTGCTCGAAAGTCCGTTTATATGCAGTACTTTACGCTGGAACGAAAATATACCGCATATGTGCCGGACATTATACGGTATTTGACTAAGAGTGTATGGTCTTTTTTTCTCTAGTTGCTTGATACTTGCGCAATATTTTTTACTGTAATAGCAGTCAAGTGACCAAATTGACCTTGCCTCGTCCGTCCATTTCGTTACGCTGACAACGACCGTTGTCTTCAACCACGACACACAACGACAATATTTTTGGTCGTCAGACCTCCTTGTCTTCCTCAAATGCATCATTACCACAACGTTTGGAAAAGTATAATAATAATAATAATAATAATAATAATAATAATAATAATAATAATAATAATAATAATAATAATAATAATATAATAATAATTTATTGCTGCCTCAAGAAATAAAGACAGAGGAGCTGCAGAAAAAGCAGTCCTAAAGAGCTTGACTTGGCTGCAGCCCCGAAATGCAAAGCAGCAGCGACAGGCAATCTCATCGCAGACATGACGGCTTCATGTTAAAAAAAATAAAAAGTAACAATATAGCAAAAACATAAGACCAAACAAAATCTTATCTGCAGTTATATGTGCACAAACCTAATTACTTCGTCAGAAGCGTGATAACACATATTTAAGACAATCGTCAAATAACATGGATGAGATAACAGCATGAATGATAAAGAATAATGGACACAATATAAATAGAACAAAGGAAACATCCTATGTTAAGCTTAACTGTATTTAAAGATTGCTCAATGGTGCATTCTTTTACATATGATTTGCATATGGAACGTATATCTCGTTGGGTGCAGGTAAACAAGTTGATCTTAGCAGATTCGTACGCGTTTAGAAGGGAAGGAAGGATGTGTTGCAGGCACTCTTTCCCAGTATTGATGCGTTATGTTGGCACCAACCAGTTTTCGGGGTGTCTGAAGGGGTAACTCTTTTTATTTTCTTGTAAGTTTGCTAGGTGCCTAATGTCACCTATAATATTTCTTATTTCTATTTTAAAATGAACGCTGAACCGATACTGATACAAATCAAAGATTTTGACTATACCTGTTTCAATAAAAAAAGCGTTGGTGGTTGTTCCATAATCTGCATTGAAGACATTGCGAAGGAACATTTTTGCAAAATATAAATTTTCTGTAGACAGGCCGGTGTTGCAGTGCCCCATACCAGCTGGCAATAGTTAATGTGAGAATAAAATAATGAGTTGTAAAGAAGCAGTTTAATTGGCTTAGGAAGAATGCATCTGATGCAGCCAATTGCGCCTGTTATTCTAGCTAATTGCTTGACAACTTGGTTCACATGTGCTGTCCATCACATAGTTGAAGAAAATAATACACCAAGTCATTTAAAATGATAAACTATTTCTATCTGTTTGGAGTTAAATATGATACTATTGTGTGGGAAAACCGGTTTATTTTTCGACCTGAAGATTATCGCTTTTGTCTTTCTCTCATTTACACACTAATGATTACATTGGGACCATTTTTTCAGCGAGATCATCGTCGTGTTGCACGCTTGTATCAGTTCGTGAATGTCATTTGCGGAGAAAAAAATGCTAGTATTATCTGCATATATTATGAATCTGGCATTTGAGTTAATGTTTACAATGTCATTAGGGTAAATGTTGAAAAGTAGTGGCTCTAATATACTGCCTTATGTCTGAGTACGCATTATGTATTTCAACCGATTGTTTCCTTTTAGACAAGTAAGATTTTATTAGTTTTGCAGCCTGTCCTCGGATTCCGTAGTACCATAGTTTCTCTAGAAGTAATTCATGGTTTACAAGATCAAACGCTTTCTTGAAGTCGACGAACATCCCCATCACAAAAGCTCTGTTTTCAAATTGTGACAAAATATACGATCTTTGTTCTAAAAGCGCCAGTTCAGTAGATTAGTTTTTTCGGAATCCGAATTGACATGGTGTGAGCAAACTATATTTATCTATAAATTTAGTAAATCTGGAGTGCAAAAGTTTCTCTAGTGCTTTGGAGAAGACGGGTAGTACGGACACAGGTCTATAATTGCCGCAATCATTTCTGTCTCCCTTTTTAAATAAAACTGTTACTTTTGCAATCTGCATTTGTTCTGGAAATACCGATGTAGCTAAACAAAGGTTAAAAATATATGTGATAGTTGGCGCTATAATATCTGCAACATATTTTACAGGCTTTATCTGAATGTCGTCAATTACTCGGCATCTGCTATTTTTTAGGGTGAGTATAACAGTTAGTATTTCATCCGTTGTCACGGGATCTATAAATATTGTATTATCATTATGAAAGTTTATGTACTCGTATATTTCTGACAACGACCAATTAGATTTTATTTTTCTTTAAAAAATCATTCAAAGCGTTTGCGAGTTCAGTTCCCGTTAGCTCTTTACCATCAATATTTAAACAGCACACATGGTTGTTGGACTGATTACGATGTAGCAATGAGTTTAGACGGGTCCAAATCACATCATGGTGGCCCTTTTTCACGTCTAGATATGTGGAGTAATATTCTGTACGAGCTGATCGCAGTTTCTTTGTTAACCTATTTCGAAACTGTTTAAATAAATGCAGATCTTCTGCCACACGTGTCATTATAAACCTCATGTATAGCTTATTTTTATACTTAATTTCGTTCCGCAACTCAGGGGTGATCCACGGTTTGCGAGTTCTTCGAGATTTTTTACATGTTTTATAGGGAAAGTAGGAGTGGTATAGCTCTTTAAAGATATCAATAAACTTATTATAGGCTTCATGAGCATTATTAAGGCAAGTAATGTGCGTCAAATCAACTTGTTTAACAGCATCCCGAAAATCATCAAGAGTGACATTGGTTATATACGTTGGTATGTTGGTTGTGTGGTTATTTTACTGTTTGGGTTACAGTCTCCATGCACAAGAACACTGGCATATGGTCGATGATAGGGCATTGACTCTGAACTTAAGTTGTATCGCTGCGGCCGCGAAAACCTCCGAGGTGGGGGTGTTCTTCTTGCCCTTAGTAAGGACCTTATTGCTATTCCCATTTTCATTCATACATATCTCGAATCTACAGGGGTGTCGCTGAAGAATGGTGCTACCAACATAATTATCGGTACTGTTTATCGTCCCCCTGATATGAATATGTTCACAGTCGAATTTCTGCACAGTATTAGTCGAGATATCATCGAAATTTTGTAATCCAACGCTAGTCATGTTTGGTGATTTTAATTTTCCCACTATCGATTGGTCTACCTTATCTGAAGCTGCCTTGAAATCATAGCCTCGTGCTTTCCTGGACACCTGCCTTGATTTCTTAGTGTTTCAATTAATCAGTCCTGCCCCACGACGTTCTTCAACCTCGGCTAACATCCTTGACCAATTTTAACAAACCATCCCAATATTTGTTCGGATATTGTACATCATGATGGTCTTTCCGATCACGCCATTATCTCAGAAAACCTGAACTTATCACCCATTTCAAAAGCGTTACTTAAAAGGAAATTAGGTGTTACGGCAGAGCTAACTACGATCGTATTAACGAGGAATTGTCTACTTTCGCAGGAGTGTTTCTCGACGATCATGAATCCCGATCAGTAGATGAAAATTGGAGTTTGTTTAAAACTAAATTTGCCGAACTCATAAACAAATTTGTACCCGTCATAACAATTCTATGTACTAACACAGTTCCTTGGTTTAATAATCAGCTTCGGCGACTTAGTAACAAACAGAAACGCCTTTACAGGCAAGCTAATAAACATAAAGAATCGGCTTCCTGGTCCCGGTACAAATTTTGTGACAGTCAGTACCAATCGCTGCTAAAATTAACCCGCCGAAACTTTTGCACACACGATCTGCCATCAATGTTAACCAACAACCCAAGAAAGTTTTGGTGCACAATAAACCCTTGTAATCATCCCGACATCACCCTTTCAAATGCTGCCGGTGACGCGATTCCTGAGGACGAGTGCGCGCAGGTCCTAAATAATTTCTTTTTGTCAGTGTTTACACGAGAGAACGTTTACTCATCGCCAGCTGTAATCCCTTTTCCCGTTAACTCAATGCCTGAAGTAGTTATTGATGAAGCCGGTATCTTTTCCTTACTCAGCAAACTTAAAACGACTTTAGCATCTGATGACCTTGGATTCAATAACCAGATACTAAAAAATGTTGCTCAGGGCATTCATCGCGTCTTATCGGCTCTCTTTACTCAGTGCTTGTCGTCTGGTTTAATTCCTGAAGACTGGCAAATCGCTAAATTAACACCCAACGAGGTCGCGGGATCTGAGATCGTTCATCCCCACTTAATAATAGACCAATATCATTACCTAGCACCATTTGCAAACTTCTCGAACATGTAATTCACTCACAGATAATCAACTATCTGGAAGAGCATAACATCATTTTCAAATACCAACACGGCTTTCGAAAGGGTTACTCGTGCGACACTCAACTTGCCGGGTTCGTTCACGATTTACATTCTTCCGTTGACGCTGGCATAGAAACTGACGCAATGTTTCTTGATTTTTCCAAAGCCTTTGACCGTGTGCCTCATCACAGGTTGTTAATCAAATTAACACAGGTTAATATACATCCGCTTGTACCAGCATGGATTAAATATTTCCTTTCAAGAAGAGTCCAATTCACATCAGTCAATAAAAGTTCCTCATTCCTTGGGAAAGTGTACTCAGGCGTTCCTCAGGGCAGCGTCCTGGGCCCCTTGCTTTTTTAAAATTTTATTAATGATTTGCCTAACACAGTTTCATCCCAAATCAGGCTCTTCGCGGACGATTGCGTGATCTATCACAAAATTGCGTGTAAAGATGACGAACGGGCACTCCAGGCTGACGGACTGCGTAACCTCTTGGTGCTCTAAATGATTAATGTGCCTTACTACTTCTAAAACTAAGCTTATGTCCTTCACTAAACGCCCTAATCGCATTGCCACCTCGTACTCTTTAAATAATACTGCAGTTGAACTTACTACTACTTACAAATACCTTGGTGTTTACCTTAGTTCAGACTTATCCTGGAATCATCACATCAACGTCATACAAGCATCGGCTAACCGCTCACTACGTGTCTTAAAACATACCTTGAAGCATGCTCCATCGCACCTACGTAAACTTGCTTACATCACCCTAATACGGCCTAAAATCGAGCAGGCATGTGCCGTTTGGGACCCTTACCAAGCTTACTCAATCAACAACATCGAGTCACTTCAAAACCGCGCAGTTCGCTTCATCTTTTCAGACTACTCCCGTCATTCTAGTGTCTCAGCATTGAAAATTCGTGCAGAACTGCCACGCTTGTTGCAACGACGGTTATCACTGTTTCACAAACTTTATCATCACCCATTGCTTCATGACGACTTCTTTTCTTCACCAGTTGCCATCCTTCCCAGACGTGACCATCCTTTGAAAGTGAAGTGTTTTGCATGTCATACCTGGAACTGCTCACAATCATTCATTCCACGTACAATCGTTGACTGGAACGCACTGCCATCACACATAGCCACCGTCATTGATTCTGTTAAATTTCATGAACTAATAATGACGGAAGTTGCGAAGTGAAAATAAAACTAGCGCTATTTGTACTTTATAACTTCGGACACATTGTTATCTCCTTCTTATTGCTTCTTGCATGTCTATCTTTGTGTTATTTGGAACTAATATTATTTTGTGATATTTGTGTTCGCTCATGCGTTGTTCTTTCCACGTTTGACTTATCCCACTATATAACATTTTTTGTTGTATTGAACACCCCCTATGTATACCCTCCCGCGCGAGGGCCTTTAGGGGTATTTTAAATAATTAAAATAAATAAATAAGGCACCCGTCTCGATTTTAGGATGGGAGAAATTTGTAATGAACAAATCTAAAGTAGACTGACTTTCAATTGTTATTCTAGTAGGTATTACCAGCACATTCATAAAACCATTCGAAGCCAATACAATCTTAAATTCTCTAGTATAATTATTATCAGCACTCACATCAATATTGAAATCACCTCCAGCGACAAGCGTGTAACCACCGTCCGCTACATAACACAAAAAGTCGTCATATAATTTTAAAAACAAGCTGCATTTCCGCTTGGTGGGCGGTAACAGACAGAGTAAATAAATTTACCCAAACACAATGACATTATCTCATATACCGGTGTAATTGTACTGAATGGGCTCAGAATTTCACCATTTTCATTCGCATCCAGCAGTAGTGCTACTCCCCCGCCCCGACCAGCAGGTCTGTAAGGTAGTATGTTCTGTAGTTTTCAGCTAGGCGTTGCGCTGCTGAGCACGAGGTCGCGGGATCGAATCCCGGCCGCGGCGGCCGCATTTCGATGAAGGCGAAATGCAAAAAACGCCATTGTGCTTGCGTTGTAGTGCACGTTAAAGAACCCCAGGTGGTCATAATTATTCCGGAGCCCTCCACTACGGCGTGCATCATAATCAGAACTGGTTTTGGCACGTAAAACCCAAGAAAGAAGAAGAAGAAGAAGAAGTTCTGTAGTTTGTCATTTTATAGACATTATCTGTGCTAGTGCTCCATGTTTCACTCAACATTATCACAGAGAACTTCAATTGAAATTCGCAAAAAAAATTCTTATAGCAATTCTGATTTATTTTTCACTGATCGTGCATTGATAAGTACCGCTTTAATGGATGCGGGTGAAAAAGACGAAGCAATGTGGTTTAGGTCAGTTGGAAGTTGATAGGGACACTGTATCATTTTTTTTCTTTCTTTACCATACTCTGCTCACGCAGTACTTATTTAAGATGGTCCAGGTCGTTTGATCCTTTGATATAAATGACATTCATTCCTTCATCTTTGCGGACGAGGATTTTCCCATTCGTATGCTTGACCAAACGATAACCACTATCTTTTGCCCTTTCTTTCGCAGTTCGAAGCAAGTTTCTGTTGTATCGAGTCATGTTTTTCTGGGTAATGATGCGCGGTTCACCATTTTTCGCTTTGTTTTTAGCTTTCAGCCATGAGTCTCTTGTTGTCTATCTGGTGAAACGAGCGATTATTCCCGGCGTCCTACCTTGTCGAGCAGGCAATCTGTGTATTGTTTGAATGTCTTCTGCCGTTGAGAGTGGGTTTTCAAGTTTCGGGGCAATTTCGTTTAATAAAGAAAGTAGATTTTCGTTGGGTGCAACCGCAATGCCGTGTATCTCCAAGATAAGTTTCCTGCTTCGGTACTCAAGGTCATTAACATCTTGTTGTAGCTGTGTTTGCACTACTTGGGTCATTGCGTCGTTTGCCTCCAGTTCCGATACATTCTTCTTCATCGCCTTGATCTCAGTGTCCTGGCGGGAAACATGTCTTTCCAATTCATCAAACTTCTTAAACATATGTTGGACAGATTCTTCTATTTTTGCCACTTTTTTGTTAATTCTGGCAAATTATCGAGTTTCTCGAGGATAGAGGCAAGAGCATGCCTGACATCGAGATCAGAATCGTTGCCTTCTTTGCTACTTGTGCGAGAAACATTTTCCCTGCACGTGAGACAGCGCCACGATTGCTTCGCAGCATTGTTTTTTGCTTTAAATGATTTCTCTGTCACGCCCACACATTTACCGAAATGCTATGCGCATTGACACTCCGTGCATGTCACTCTCGGTACATCGTCACAAATAGGTGACTTACAGGACAAACACACGCTAGACACTTGTTTTTCGTGATCAGACATTTCAGCAAAATGACACAAAGTGCTTTTAGACAAGCAATCAATAACAGCAGAGGGGGCAGCAGCGGCAGTGGCATTTGGCACAATCCATTTAAACTTTAATTAATATTGCACTAACCTGCAACAGGAGCAGTTTCGCCGTTAACGATGTAGACACGTTGCTGCCGCCGCTGCCAAGTAGCCGATCGATCGAAATGCTCACGTTTTATCTTGTATGGGCTCCCAGTCGGCGCCTGCGCAGATTGTCTCAGGGCTGACGGTCGCGCGCTGACGGCAGATTGCGCAGACGGTAGCACGCCTGGCACTTGATGACCAAACTCGGTGGGATGGCTTCAGAAATGGCGTAGGTTCCCAGCAGCAGAACTGTCGTTTTTCCAGGTTCTCGGCCGCAAGAGTGCTCAGGAAGGTGAAGTATGATCTGCAACAGCAGCAGTTTCGCCGTTAACGATGTAGACACGTTGCTGCCGCCGCTGCCAAGTCAAGCTTCAAAAGTAAAGCTTCACAACCACCTCTACAGGGTTTGAACCCGTCAGTGAAGTTATCTGCACCTTGGAGTCAAGAATGCAAACTACTCAGAAACTTGTTTAAATGCGAAAGCCTCAAATGCCTCATCAGACGGTGGCCTGGAAAACGCTGCGTGCGGTTGAGAAAGTCATGTCAGCTCGCCACGCGCAGACACGCACTCGTCCCGCAGCTCTCGTGTTCACCACCGTTTTCTTCCACAGCTGGCTCCGATGCCGCCCATAACGGCAAAAAATGCAATGTTATTTAAGATATAGTTACTTCTGGCACTCGAACCCGCGACATTCGGTGCGAGTCAAACCCTCGAGCATATGTGGTAGTCGAACACACGACCTTTGGTGTTAATTAAGGCGACGTTAATTAAGGTACAGTAACCCACGACCTTTGGTGGGAGAAAACAAGTAATAAGAAGTAACAACGCAGTCGAGTGGGAATGTCAAGTAATTCAATGAGTGTCTCTTGAGCGCCCAGGCTTTCGCCTTCACCCTCTCTGGCTTATACCAACGTAACAGTGGCTAAAACGAGTCAGTCTGTGTTTGGCTGAGTTGACAGGACTAAAGTTTATTCAATACAGCGAAGTCATCAAGCACTGTAATCGAAGGAGGCGGTTCAGGCAGCCCCTGATACCCGTGTCTTTATTGCACAACACTTCCTATAAAAGTTTCACTTACTGAGTGTGTATTGACATCAGCATGTCTATCCTGCGTACCTGTTTCCCCAAGCTGTGGTAGCCGAACAGAATAATTTCATCATAACGCATTCCAGTGGTATTAACAGATAGACACATAATTATGGTCACTAGGTAAGGGTACCTGGGTTTGGGCTGACTTTCGATTATTCTCACTGATGCAAACTTGGGACACTGGTTATGAGCCAGTGGGTATGTGCTGCTCTTCAACAACAACAAGAAAAATCGTTTAAATTTCTCCGGCGCTGGATGGAGTCAGACCCGCGTCACGTATGTTCGGGAAAAAAATCTTGCTTTGAGAATATATTCACACTGGCGTCACGCAGGGACTTCACTGTGACGGCGTTAATTGGCGCAGCGTCTCCCATGCGCAGATCGAGAAGGCGTTAGTTCACTTGCCTGTTAGTTATTAGTTTTGCTGCATACGCGCCTCATTGATCACGCGTTTGGGTGGTTGGAATAAGCTATGTCGATGCACTGATTCAATGCTAATCGCAGTAGCGTCGACATTCATCCCGAGGTTGGTCCTGCCGGCATCAAAGAGGGTCACTGAGCTGGGCACATGCCCAGTACCACATATTCAGTGAGATAAGTTGGCGGCAAAATGGTCGGAGAAGTACATAGATTGTCCGAGGTAAGAGCGAGAAGTACCATAAAAATTGCTAATCCCACTAATTAAAGTAAGAAAACAAGAAAGGAAAAGAGTCTTGGACTCTATCTTTCCCTTTCGTTACTACAATTCTATGCGCAGTAACACTGCTACGAGAGATCAATTGAAAAAATTTTGCTTGAGGAAAGGAAACTGATGCTTGAATTCACGCGGAACGTGGGCATTTCGCAGAACCATAGTTTCAAAATTTCCACATATGATATTATCTGCCTAAATTAACACTCTTATCTTGGATTTGGCATAAAAAGTACTTGTACACCGACTTCAATGACAACAGCCATGTTATAGCGGGAGACTTTGAGTGCAGTAATGATCAGGAAAAAAAGACCAAATTCGGGTTAAGACAAAAATTCTGCAGGAAGCGGAAAAGTCGTTATTGATCAATGCCCTTCGGAGCTAACTCGGTATTCCCAAACATTTCTGGGTATGATTTCAGGGGCGTTTTTATTTAAACCATAGGCGGCAAAACGTGAATGCATGCGTATTATATTACTAGTAATTTTTCTCACACATTATGCCAGCCCAGCCAAATTATTTCACTTTCCAAAATCTTTGCTTCAACGTACAAAAATTTTCTATAACACTATGCCTTATTCAGAAAGAGTAAATGTTATTCGGGCTTCGTTACGAGTGTGAATGTTGATACAGGAACAAGGAATTGGCAAACTGAAAACACGAGCCCCCATAACAATAAGTACTCTGCATGTACTGCAGTAGCATACATTGCGAGTAATAGGTATAACATTTCTCTACAAACGCGCTGATGTGTTTAAATTTTTGGGGTGCAGAGAACTGATTCTGCCTGTATTTTTCCTAAGTGCGTTGTTGGGAAGGAGATAAAAAGCGGGGAGGGTCAACAGCGAGAACTTATGTTATGTACGGCGTCGTCGAACTGTAAATACACTACATATAAAACAAAGAAAGACCGATCTGTTCCGTTTACCTCTTTTGAATATACTTTACGCTCTCAAAACGCAATCCAAATGCACCCCTATTCGATAGAGACACCCTTCCAAGAACAACCCATAAATTTAAGCATTTCTCTTTGGGAAAGCTTTTATACTCGTGATTTGCAAGCCCAATGATAGGCAAGTGAAATCACGTAATATGTACACAGCATGTTCATCCATAGCTAGAGATTTGGACTCATCATTTAAGCACACCCCTTTTGTCATAATCCTGAGAACGCTCGCTATTTTTGTTGGGCCTCAAAGCGTGATCTCAGTATGTTTCGCTTGTTACACGAGAATGGATGCTCATACAAAAAATATCTGTGATTTATATAATCTCAGGTGAATCACAACTCAGATGCAACAAAATATAAAACACTGTCTAGATACAACAAATAAAGCAGCTTCAGTCCTCCCTAATGAAAGTTTATTATATGTTAGAACAGGTGTTGTTCAGCTAGATATAACGAAACATATACAATAACGCGTGCGATAAATTAGGACAGGTACGACGAGCAACTAGCATGGAATTTGAGGCTGATAGCCTTGCATGGTGCATAAGCCTAATACGGTAACGTTACACACCACGCGAACTATAGGACTGCAAGATGTGTGCTGCCCCGCAAACGATTCACTACGACATGTGTAATGGCGCAGGCATTGTGTGCTGCTTTGGGCGTCCGGTGGCCGGGTTGTGTTTTCTCATAAAGAGCCTACTGGTAAATTTTCTGCAGCTCATGCGTGCGCATGCACGCATGAGCTACATGCATGCTTCCTGTTCAGCACTTAGCTACGAGCGAACTCCACGATGCCTAACGAATCCGCCTAACAATGAATGCACTAAATGTGTTGATGCTCAGTTCCGCGACTGCCTGTGACGTGCACAATGGAAAGCTTGTCCACTTAGGAGCGACGGAAATGTTCTATATAGACTAGGAGATGAGCTTCCACTTGAAGCCAACGTTGTAATACAATATCATTGCGGGCTTGGAGGCACTTGAATGTCTTTTACTTGCCCGTTAGCGCATATACAAGCTTTTGTAGGCATTTGTGGACTGCACAGGCCGTTAATAAGCGGAGCGTATTTTGGTTGTGCAGGGTATTCAGATTGTAGGGAACATTATTATGCAACATGTCATATGCGCTTAAATTCAGAACGTGGGTCTGGCCATTATTGATCCATCAATAAATAGCTGATAGGCGCACATTTACTAGTTAGCCAGCCACCCCCCCCCCCCCGACCCCAGCTTCTCTTCCCGAGAAAAAGAAAATATGTTATGACCAGATAGTGATGTTCAGTAGTGCCACTTCGTAAGCCGTCGTCACCGCTCCAGCATCTGCGTAATGAAGGCGCATTTTTCATGGTCAGCATCTTACAATGGAACAAAGCTAAATCCGTAAGTTATGCCCTAACTTAATTGACACATGCCATTGACAAGCACTGCTTCGTGGGACATTGCCTTCAGTGAAATGAAGTTTATAAAGCAGTTGTCTACTATTGAAAAAAAAGGCGATTCCATTGTAACTATGTCAGGGAAGGGATACCTCTTTGCAGAGTCATATAGGATGTGTCTCCCCTAAATTCGGCTAAAGGCCAAAGACATTCAATTGTGACGTAGCTAGCCGCACGAATAATTGCGTGGTACTTTTATGTATTTTGCTGACTTTTTTTCATACTTGAGAATGCTTAACGGTGCACATCTTTAGCAATGAAAAGTTGCATCCGGAATTTTTTCGGGATTGTCTACAATTTTATCATTGACAACTTCGCTTTTACTATATTATTTGATAAGTTGGTTAATAAATATTAAGCAATTCAATAATTCGTTGACATACAAAAAATTGTCTCATTTGCTCAAAGCGATGAGAAACAACGTTGCCTTGGTTGTGGCCAGCCACGTGGCACCTGCATATGTTCACGTTTTGGCACAAGTTACGTGGTTCACCTAGTAAGTGTTCTACAGAATTCTGATACATGTAATGAAGGTGGACTAGCTTTGCTGATAAAAAACCCATATGGTGAGTGTCATAAATTGAAATAGATATAAATACATCAAAACACATGCATTAGATCTACTGCTTATATATAGCTAGAGCGATAGAGTAAATAAATTTTCACTACATATATACATGCTTTGGATATACGTGCAAATTGTTTATTCGCAGAAATCACAAAGTCTATTCGCAGTTTTTGGAGTTAGTAGCAGCCAAACTCTAATAGTTTCCAACCAGTGAAATTTAACCGCCTACCAGTTTCCTCTACGCGGTTGTATTTTCGGAGCGTCATGCACTCCAGCGGTCGCTTACAGCGGTAGTAGTGTCATAGCCAGTTGCTGTGATTATAACATGTTTCGTGTGTAATCAATATGACGTCTGGTGACAGAATGCTGAAAAACGACACTAGTGCTTTTCTCTGCTTCCTGTTCTCCCGTAGGCTGCTGCAGTCCCTGCAGCCACTTAAGGGAGAAAGTAAAGCCGTAGGGGCCATATTTCTGGAGATAAAATGGAGACGATTCAAGCGCACGATTCGTTGCATTTGTAGTACCGCGATACAAACTTCCGAAGAACCATCTTTAAGATGCAACCAGTTCACAACTGTGTGCTGTTAGCGGAAATAAATGGCCGCAGGCTTCGAGGAGAAACATCTTTAAGGTGCATATGAGTTCAAAACTGTGCGTTGCTGTCAAAAAAAAAAAAAAATCCTGCATCGACCTCTCCCGCACAACCCTCGGTTAGCTACCAACGGGGTCAGTAACGATAATTCTTTATATCTAATTTGTGGAATACATGAATAGTGTGCGTGAAACAAGTAAGAAGAATGATAAGTAGTCAGAATAACAACGCGTACTAACGGCCTGCCGCTCGCTGTTTTCGAAGCTTGATGTCCAATGTCTACTCGCTCAGCAGTGAGGACTTCTCCGATGACGGCTTTCAGCTTGTGAGAAGCCGCAAGGCGAAACGAAGAAACACCAGGGCGTACCTGTCGACTGCAGGACCTTCTCGGAATAGCGCAGTCAGTACAATTCTATTTATACCAGAACTCGCTACCGACAACCTGAGGCGACTTAACAGACAGTCTGTCTCGGTGTTTCTCAAATCAGTGGCGCCAAATCAAGTCACGGATGTCAGAGTAAACACAAGAAAAAATGTCTTTGCTATTGACGTCGTACATAAGAGGGCACGGATCTCTTTGAGCAAACTTACAGAACTTGGCGGCATGAAGGTCCGCTGGCACATTCCTCTGGACAGTGATACCACTACTGGTGTCATCAACGATGTGGACGTCTCCATCTCCAGCGCCGACTTGCCGATTTTAATTAAGCCAGCCGTTGATGGCTGCGCTATCACTCATGTGTCTCGACTCGGCACATCCAGCTGTGTGAAGGTGGTTTTCAAGGGCAAATCTCTTCCCTCACACGTCAAGGTGGACCACTTTAGACACCCCGTGCGTCCATTTATCCAAATGACCACTCCAATGCCGCAACTGCCTGAGGCTGGGACACGTGAGCGCGGTGTGCGAGAGCACAAGAGTTTGCTCGCGCTGCGCACAGCCCCACGCTGCAGACTCCTGTGTAGCCATGGTTCGAAAGTGCCACAATTGCATTGGGTCCCATGATGCGACCTCAAAGGACTGCCCTAAAATGAGGAAAGAAAGGGCAGTCTTGAAGCATATTGCAAGAGACTGTTCGTCTCGTCAGGAAGCTGTTGCGGCCATTAGAAAACGACGCTTCCCGACACCGTCGGACTTCAAAGAACGAATATTCCTCTATGAAGAGCGCGGCACATCCTACAACTCCTCCTCCTCTGCCCCCTAGGCCTGGCGGAGTCGAGTCTAACTCTGACAAGGTCGTGCCGGAGAACAGCAATACTGAAGCCTGGCCCGCGCTACCAAAGCTACAGCAGCCGCCAAAGCAGAAGCCACAACCGAAGCCACAGCGAATACCCCAGCTGAAGCCAAAGCTGAAGCCACAGCCATGGCCACAGCCGACGCCACAGCCGATGCCACAGCCGACGTCACAGCCGATGCCACAGCCGACGCCATAGTTGAAGCCACAGTTGAAGCCACAGCCGAGGCCACAGCTGGAGCCACAACCGATGCTACAGCCGGCACCACAGTCACTTCAACAGATACAGTGCACTGCGGTAGAGTCCACAATGCCGACTCCCGATAAATTGCCCGAACAAGACCGGCAAGTGGTTGTGATGATTCGGTCCCTTATAAATACCCTTCGTGAACTCTTAAGCAAGCTGCATACTCCGTCAGCGCGAAGTGCAGTTCAAGTACTGGATGCTCTTAATCCACTGCTTGCAAGTCTCGAATAAACCCCATGGCTCACCCGCAGTCTCCCATTCACGCAACGACCACTGGCCCTTGGTTCATGTCAGATGTCTTCAACGCACATCACCAGCTATGGGACTTGACTTTGGTGTCATGGTGCTTCGCTGCACACACAATGCTCACCCTCTTATTCTCCCTTTCTCTTACCCCTTGTGTAGGCTAGCAAACCGGACGTTCATCTGGTTGACCTCCCTGCCTTTTCTCTCTTCGTTTTCTCTCTCTTGATGTCCGGACCAGGCGAATCAGGGTGATGTGACAGTATAATTACATGCACTAAATTAAGGTGTCTCGCTTTGTTCTGACATTACTCGATGTCACTGATGCGTGGTTTGCATGCTATTTCAAGTTAACAACGAGCGGTCGCTGTACCATGCCGATGCAAACAAACGCCCCGGTCAGTGTTTTGGAAACTCAGCAGCGTTCTTCCCGGGGAATTGTGTGCTCCTAAATGAAAATACAAATGCGGAAAGGAGCGCTTCAAAGCATATTATAGAGAGTAGCGAACCACTTCCCTTAAAATGGTTTAACTACGTAAAAAGCAAGCAACACTTTTCAAATCAGGGATTAGGGCTACCCTCGATCTTCATTTTGCATCTCGACGTGTTGCGCACACAGGGCGCTGGTTCTCGTTGGGGGCGGGTCGAATCTGAGCGGCAAATAATGGCTATTCTATCCGTCGCAATTGTACTTGTCACTGTTTGACACTTTCGAAGAGCAGGTGCAGCTGGCTTTGTCACTTCAAGACATTGCTCCAATGGTCCGGCGCGGTTACAAATCAGCTGAGCGTCTCTCCTACACCGCTTTCGTTTTCCGCGCTGGCGGGATCGGCATGCCTTGCCCGTCTTCCCCC
This sequence comes from Dermacentor silvarum, assembly GCF_013339745.2. Classification (NCBI taxonomy): domain Eukaryota; kingdom Metazoa; phylum Arthropoda; class Arachnida; order Ixodida; family Ixodidae; genus Dermacentor; species Dermacentor silvarum. Next base: position 108,780,113 of record NC_051161.1, read on the forward strand.
CGGGTGTGTCGCTCGTTACGTCACACGAAGATGGTCACTCGGCTGAGTGGTTAGATTTCGGTTTCCTTTTCTCTCATTTCTGTTTGTGGAAATTGTTTTTGACGTGGCGGAAAAGTTTTACTACCAGACGCGTGGCTGGGGTGTCTCGGAAACCTAAATATGCTATTAGCTTGACATGGTAAAAACATCGCCAGCAGTTGCCCTTTAGCACTACTCAACCATTATCAAGTGCTTACTTACTTGATGAAACTGTGAAGCCAATGTGCTAGCTAGTGGCTTTAATTTTTTGTATTTCGGTCGTGTTTACCATCTCCGACGACACGGCACTGCTTCAAGCAAAGTGTAGTTGAACTTGCTTACACGTGCATTTGAAGAACAAGCAAACAGCGGCTGTAATAACTATTTTTCATGGAAACAATAATGAAGGAAACCGGCGAAGTTCTTTGCATAAACATGAAACCTTAATTTTGAGAGAAAACCTGCTAGGCGGTGTCGATGAATGTGCGCTGCATAAACTAGCAAGAACGAAGATGTACGGGAAACACCTTTATTGTAAAGTGTGTGCTTTAATATTAACAAACGACTGATATAATAGAATAAACTGCAACTTTGGCATCCTTATAAGAGCCTAATGAAAGACGCTTCATGTCAGCAAGACTAAGGCAGAAAACACAGAATTGTTTATCACAATACAACATTCGTCTAAATGTGTTAAAAGTCAAGCACGGCACGGGAAGGAGTAGGAGCAAATCAAACCAACCGATTTAGTCAAGCTGTAGTATTTTTATACGTGACAAAACGCTGTGTGGCAATTGTTGTAACCGGAATTTTATAATGAGCTTGCTGCAAAATTTTCGTGTAAGCATTATAACTATAGTCGCGCCACAGCGTGCTTTGGTCTAGCGATATAGGTGTGCACGTACTGCACGGTTCCGAGTAACGTGTTGTGTGTAAACAAACGCTAATGCCGGTCTAACGTCGTGCACTCTAACAGTTTTCACATCTTCATATACAGAACAAAACTATAAATCTCGTGCTATTCTTGCACTTTAACGACTCAGTCAATATTAACCCAAAAATAATAAAAGCAACGCCTTCATTTCTGTAACCTCAAGAACAGAACTTTGCCGGTGTAGCTTTAAGCAAGAAACGGAACTCGAAAGCACTCTGAATTACGAAATGAAACATCCCAAAAGAAATGATGCAGAAACTGTAAGAATAAATGTTGCTTCTCACTTTGCGTCGCTACATGCATGCTTTCGTAGAACGATACGTCAGTGCCTGCTGCACTTTCGCGCCACGTCTGACGGAACTGCAAAGATTGATTTTGTACTGCCGTGAGGATCCTTCACGTCTCTAGGAAGTAAACTGAGTGTAGCTCTATATTTTCCGCGTTCGTTTTCCTTATTTTTAGACTTCTAAGACATGCTTCGTACTGCATAAGCGAACACGTTCTCTCCTCGCATAACCTAGATTAAAGCAGTCTGCAAAATGCCTTACACCTTCTCTTATATTGAGCCCTTTGCCCTCGTTCTATGCGTAAGCTTACGTGCATGCGTACCGCAAGTAGCGAGGGAAGTCAAATAAAGCAACGCGATGACGTGATGCCGAGAGCTTGAACGATGCATGCAATGCTCAGCACGATCGAAGCTTTGAAGAAGAGTTCCACGTTATCGGCGCGCTGCCAGCTCATGGTGCCTCGCATGATTTATATCCTCGATCAGCCTCCATACTCGCCCTCCATCGCAATTCCGAGCGTATTGTAAGCATGCGTTCGAGCAACTACCACTTGTGAAGTTTCACCCGTAAGCGCGCCATGTGACGGCTTCTGTCGGGGTCGCCATCTGCGCACACGGTGTCAAGTTGTCGATCATCGACCACAACGTTTTCTTTATTCTTATTATGTTCTCTGCGCGTCGGTGTGTAAAGATTTGGGAAACATCAGTCGCAAGTTTAATGTAGGAGAGCTTGTTCTTGGGCCTAGTTGTTGTTTGCTTAACGACATCTTCTAGCGCCTAGGCACAGTTACAAAGAAGACACAGACACACGTCACAGGCGTTTGTGAAGCCTGTGACCTCTGTCTGTCTGCCTTAGTGATGTGCCTTCACGCTACAAGATGTCGTTATTCTCGGTAGGAGTCGAGCATCTATTTTGGCTGGAGCTGCGGCGATATTTTGCGGCATTTCCTAAGATGGTATAAACGTCGCCGTATATGCGCATACAATCCACATAATCGCTAGGCACATTGCTTGGCATGAAATGATTACAGAAAAAAGGCATACAGTTTACTCTCGTTAAACAGGAATTTCACCGCACCAGGTAAATGGGTTACCTTTATCAGAAGTTCCATGTGCCGAGAGACTGAGCTCAAGGACACACAAGATGCTCTTTTAAAAGGGGCTTATAGTGTGTTGTCATCAGCAGGTAGTAGCTATAGCAGATCTCATTACAAAGCTTCTTCCTACAAAGTTTCTACTAGATCACAGCCATTGACATACAGCTAGCAGCATGAAACACATTTGCAAATCAAACTAAGAGTCATTTATTCAAACAACTTGCTCCTTCAATGAAGCAACCGCTGCTGAAGTCTCGATAACTTTCATGTTCCTCTCCAGCGTTAGCGCATTCTGCGGGCGTTCCTGTGCCGCCATCGGAAACCATGAGCAATGTCACCGCTCACTGATATTGCCAACTTAAAGAACCCAAAGCATGCCACAACCACGATAGAAACACAGTATTCATTATAAGGAGGCTACCTATGGCACATAGAAAAAAGAAAAAGCAGCTAAAGCCGCCTCGGCGATAACCCAGAGAACTGGCAAAAAAACCTGAAAAGTCGCGAGCAGTGATGGAGGTCTCCATGCAGCGGAGTATCGACGCTCAGTTTCGTTTTCACTAATACATTTAGTACCGTTTACTCGGATGTGCGATAAAATGTGGTTCCGTCTATCCAAACTTTTTTTGTGTGTGCACAGGTTTAACGAAATACCAGCCAAAGATAAAGTTGTTCCATTTAAGTGGGAATTGCGCTTAAGCAGTGTTCGTCTATTCAGATTCTACTGCACGAAAGAACACAAGTATCTCTCGCAAAAGCACCAGACCACTGTTTCCTGGAAATTAGTTCACAAGTTATGCTATGGTCATTACGCACGAAATACGTAGACCTAATCGACGACTATAGTAGTTTTCACTAGCGCTCTTGTGTGATGACACAATCATGAACATTATGCTTGCACTAAGTACCTACGCCAGTAGTCATGCATGGAAGCTGATCCTGCGGCCGCACAAGCTATGCCGTCACACAGCAATACTAAAAAAAAAATTGGCCGCCAATCCACCCTGTGAAGGTGGTTGGAAAGCGAAGCTTTTTACGCCACCCTCACGGTGACTGCGGGGCACTTGACAACGTAACTTTAACCGCGGCCTATATTATTATTTACTTCACAACAATGTTCACTACTGCTTTATGATCGGTGTGATATACACTACTAGACTACCCCATAGTGGGGTAGTCTAGAAAATGAACCGAAGCAGTTACTAGGCTGGAAGGGTTTCGAATGGCGTCAACCCTCTTTCAAGTAGCTGCATAAGCTTTGCAACAGCTGCAATCTAATCTTACGGACCGCGCCGAGCCTGTTTCCGTTGTTTGCCCGCAGCCCTTATCATCCATCATGTTGGATCATCACTTTGAAGCTTGTTTTTGTGGTTTTTCTTGCGAAAACGAGTGCTTAGTTGTACGCTGAATGCCTGAATTCAAGTAATGTATACTGCTATACCTGCAATTGTTAGCGGTTCATCGGGATCGTTTTTTGCTTACAACGACGGACACGACAGAACCCTCGGCTGGTAGAGGTACAAAGCTTCGCTTTAAAAAAAAACAGTTTGGTTGAGGAAATCCTTCTTGATTGTTTGCTTTACTGTATGTAAGGAAGCGATAAGATAACTGTCGTGTCTGACGGAAGGACAGCGCAATGGTGGAGTGAAAACAATACGGCTTTATTTAGCCATCAACTTAATAGCAACGAGCGAACTGCCCGGTTCAATGTCACAGCAATGAAAGCGCGCGCCAGCTTGAATGCCGGCGCTTTTAAGCACAACCAAAGAGTGATGACGCTGCGACGCCACCACAGCGCATACCTAGCTGTGACGCCTTATCGCCTAGGCGCGCGACATATCAATAATACGTTTCGTTTTGGGAAACACGTTTTGGTTGGCCCTGGAATCACCTTATAATTTGTTGATTTGTCATCTCCGCCATAACGCCATAGATAATTTTTTTTAATAATTTCGAACTTTTAGCGCCGTTGTTCAGATACACCGACTTTCCCAACGATAAGTTCTTCTTGTCTATGTTACACACTTAATGTCGCACTTAATTTCTCACGGATGCTGTGCATATGGTATACACTAACATAAATTACTTCCTCGTGAGTGGACTGATTATCGAACACCCTTTCTACGCTCTTACTTTTCCTGAAAATTTCAAAAATGGTTCAACTGTTTAGCAGAGCAACCTTACTGCAACATTTTATTATTGATGAGGTGCTGAAAATGGTGTTATATGTGAAGCATACGCATTAAGAATTGAAGGGCACTCTGGCACTTGAACTTTTCAAACAAATAAAAAGCCGTAGGCGTGTCTTCCACAGTCGTTTTTCAGCACGTGTCTGTGCGAGCAATTCATATAGTCACAGTTGGCTAAGAATGCCACCCTGCTGGGCTGTGTGTTCCGCATCTCCGCTGGTGAAAGGGGGAGACCAGGGTTTTGATGCTTTTATTTGCCCTGCTGATTCTCAATTTTTGCCACTGGCTTCGCTTATATTATTTCACCTCAATTTTAACACGAAAGTGTTTTATGCCGGGGTCCACCAAGACTTCAGTGACGTATTTCCGTCACGGAAATACGTCAGCTTACAATGTACACGAACATAATACAAAGAAAGAAACCAGAAGAAAAAGTTCCACAAACATGCAAAATTTGGAAACCGAACCCACGACCTCTCGGTCCGCGACGATAGATCGCCGAGCGTTTAACCCATTGCGCCACAAACGCATTTGCAGAGAGCTACACAGACGCGCCTTATATATCTAACACTCCTCCGTGTACTCGCGCTCTTGCTCGGGGCGGTGCCGCCGCCTACGAGCAGAAAAGAGAAGTACTGCATTATGACACTAACGCGCACCGACAGTGAACGCTTCGGTGGTCTCAGCACTACGACTATAGTGCCTAGAATATACTTACTAGTGTGCCGACCGCCGGGCGTTTCTAATGGGAGACGCTGGCACCGCCGGTGATGCCTTCCGCCGGAGGCCACCAGACGGCGACACTGTTTGGGACCGTGCTAACCGAGCGGCGCATCGCGCGTCGCTTGCGCTTCGGATGCACTTTGGATGCGCGTTCGTAAGCGCAGTCGGTTGCGGCGCGTTGTAGCTTTCGAGCAAGTAGCATGTGGTGCCTCCGCATGTCATTGAAGACACGTTTCACTTTCGTGTTCTATACCGATTCCTATATAAGAGGGATCAACCACATTTTTTTGTTTATAAGATCATCTGCTAAGGATCGGCAAATTATAGTGCGTCCGTTATTCAATTCTTCATGCACATGTTCCTTCTGGCGCAATAGCGGTGGGCAGTGCAATCTCGCAGTAGGTCTTGCACTGCTTCATGCAATATTGGCAAGGGTAAACATTAGAAGGTGCGGGCAAGGCAATATCCTGCCGATAAGCAAAACACTGCATTCATTGTGGAATTGGCGCGCCAACGTTTGCGAACTATTCTGCCGTCCTCTCACCTTCTTTGACTTGAACGTATTACTGCTAAGGTCGCCTACATTGTTTCACTTTTCATAAGCTGACGAGCGTGGCGTCAGCCCGTCATATCAGCTAGCGGCGCAACCATGCTCCACAGGCGCTGTATTATTCCCTACTGTAGATTCGAAGAGTGGCTCAGAGGTAGAATTTCTGATTGGTAATCGGCAGAACCATGGCTATAAACGCTACGAGGCATTGTGAAGTTTTTTTTTTTTTTTGCTTTTGCTATAAACTTGTCGCAAATGACTTTTGGATTCCTTGGGTGAACAGAAACGCTACCGGCAGCTATCTAAACGGCTGGGGAAGTGAGAGCAATGCATGATATTGCAATAAAACGGTAAGCGTAGAGGGAAATTAGGGAAGAAGAGCATTCGGGGGAAATTATACAGTTCCAACTAAAGACCCTTTCACATAGCTGTATTAGTTCACTAAACACCATTTTCTATGAATGTAAGAGGTTGAGGTATAGATACAAGAAAACACCCTTAGGAGGAAGCTTTAGCTCGAACGCTAAAGCTTGCATGGGAAGCTAATACATGGGAACGCCCAGGGGAAGCGCCTTCGTTCTGCAGTCTGCATAAGTTGTGCTGATGAGCGTGAAAACAATGACTGACTTATGGCCGCTTGGAGGTTGTTGATATTAGATAAACTTAGCACAAACACTTTGTTCAATGTATATACGTATCTGCCCCGGAGGCTCTAGTGTCAGAAATTTCATGTAGCGGGCTGTCTATGACCGTGTAACATTACACACTGTAAATATCTGTGGGGGCGTAAAAGATCAGATAGAAAAATAGGGAGAAGAAGAATGTGTCACGTTTTTTTACGCCGTGCGCTATTCCATATCCTCAGCTACGAAACATTTGATTAGTGCATGCCTCTAAAAGCTATACGACGCCTCATGACCAAATATAAATCACTCGACTGCCCTGTGTGGATGTTGTTCCGAATAAAAGATAAAGAAGGCAACCACCGAAGAATAATTGCGATCACTTGCTTAACTGTTCACATGGCCCGGCCGCAATAGCGACGAGTAATGCAGATCGTTTACGGTAATGACGAGCGATGAGCGCTATAACCAGGCATATGCTTCTCCGCCTGCCTCATTATAAGCCCTTGCCGTGCTTATTCGCTGCCAAGAAAAATAACAGAAGGCAGCCGGCACAATACTCATCGTATTTTTTTTGTATTTCACTCAGACTCCGCAAGACGGGATCATTTCCCTTTATATGTTTTCATCTTTGTTGCTAGTCTTAAAGGGCCGCTAATTCACCTTGTGCTCGACAATTTCTCTTAGAGTGGAAGCTCTGTACCCTTGTGCAATAAACATACAGCAGCAAACAATTCTGGAAATGATACTGTATTAACGAAGCTATAGGTGTTTGACGCCTGCAACTAACTAAAAAGAGTCACAATGACAGAGGTGGTTTAGGATGCATTTAAGAGTGACCGTTGTTGGCTTCGTTTAGTAAGATTGACTGCACACGCACGCTTAAGCGTTGCCACAGTGGCTGGCTTGCATCTTCAGCATCCTTAAGGCTGCTGTGCTCCTTAGTGACGCTATAGACAACAGCCTAACCACCCTGGTGGCCTAATAGCTGACGCTCTTCTACACTGTCCTTCTATCAACTTTAATTCCATTCGCGCCCATGCCCCGCCACAGGCTAGCCAGTCGGTTTATGCACTGCCTAGCGTCTCTAATTTACCCTCTATTCGCCATTTTCATTTCTCATCCGTTATTTCATATTGAACGCAAAGATGTACCAGGGAAAAAGAAGAGAGGGAAGCAATACATTTGAAATCGATGACGGAGTCGGTGGAGGCGTGAGTCCAAGCCCTCGCTGGTACAATTCCTCGACGCAGCGTTGAGGATCTCCTCCAGAAACTGCAGGGCCGGTAAGCAGATGGCTTGTGTTGATCGCGCAGCCGAAGGGGCAGAGACGTCTACGCACAAGGAAGGAGATGGGGTTCTCCCCAATCTCCTTCCTTGTCCGTACACCTCTCTGTTGCGGGAAGGACCGTAGAATGTGCTCGGACGTGGGGTATCCCCCACAAGAATGGGAGATAGGTTTGGGTATCGTCTGCGATGATATTGTCACGGGGATTCACAAGTACACGGGAGAGACAATATTTATAGGCTGCTGCTACCAGAGAATGGCTGACAGCATCTCACGAGGCATGTTCCGTCTTCTTCCTCTTCGCGTAGCACAGCGGTCCTTTAATGGCAGGCTCATACGCAATGCCTGGTAACAATATTATCACAACAATTCCGATGTCAAAGTAAAAGCAGAGGAAAAATTCTACACTTACCTGTACATTGGCCAGAGCAGCCAAGCTACTTTCATTCAAAGTAGTCAAGAATAGGTTACGGAGGCTGCTTCTATAACTAGCGATGAAGTTAGAACGGCCTTGGAAGACATCACCCACGGAAAAGCGGCTGAAGAAGATGGAATAACAATCTATTTAATCTAATATTAAGGAGATGTCATGCTTGAAAAGCTTGCGGCCTTTCATACGCAATGCCTCACGACTTCAAGTGTACCAGAGAGCTGGAAGAACGCCAATATTATACTAATTCATAAGAAGAGAGACGTTGAAGAGTTGAAGAATAATGAATCCATTAGCTTGCATTCGGTATTGTATAAAATATTCACCAAGGTAATTTACAATAGAATCAGGGCGACACTTCACTTAAGTCAACCAAGAGAACAGGCTGGCTTCAAGAAGGAATATTCTACGATGGATCACATCCATGTCAATCAGTTAATCGAGAAATCTGTGGAGTACCGTAAACCTCTCTATATATGTGACTTTCATAGATTATGAAAATGCATTTGCTTTGGAAACGATATAAGCAGTCATAGAGGCATTGCGTAATGATGGCGTACAGGAGGCGTACGGGGATATATTGGCAAATATCTACAAAGACGCCACAGCTACTTTGGTTCTCCACAAGAGAAGTAGAAAGTTACCTATCAAGAAATGGGTCAGGCAAGGAGGCACAATCTCTCCAATGCTATTCACCGCATGCTTCGGAGAAGTATTCAATCCATTAGACTGGGAAGCCAAAGCAGTGAGGATCAACAGGGAATATCCCAGCCACCTTCGGTTTGCACGTGACATTGTCTTGTCCAGAAACACTGGGGACGAATTTCAGCGACCACCACTGTCGCTGAAAAGTATACAATCATTGCATTCTATCGGTGCTAACATATGAGGCAGAAACTTGGAGGTTAACAAAGAAGCTCGAGAACAACTTAAGGACCACACAAAGAGCGATGGAACAAAAATGTTACGCCTAACGTTAGGATACAGGAAGAGAGCGGAGTGGATCAAAGAGCAAACGGGGATAGGTGATATTCAAATTGTCATTAAGAAAAAAGTTGATCTGGGAAGGCCATATAGTATCGTAGGGCGGATAACCGGTGGCCCATTAGAGTTACAGAATGGGGGTCAAGAGAAGGTAAGCGCAGTCGAAGACGGCAGAAAACTAGGTGGGGTGATGCAATAATGAAATTTACAGGTGGAGATTGGAACCAGTTGGCGCAAGACAAGGGAAATTGGAGATCGCAGAGAGAGGCCTTCATACTTCAGTGGACACAAAACTAGGCTGATGATGATGATGATGGTGATCGTTTGCGAAAGCACACTGAAGGCGGAGATTGGTTTGAGATAGTAAAGAGCTCGATTGAGCCTGCCTTAAATATAGTAGAACACCATGCGCACACGGGAGTGCACGGTGAGGTCTGGGAAAGACGCACCTAAGGATAGGATAGCGATCCATGCAGTGCAGTGTGTAGTGTCACGGCCGCGGTAGTGTGACGTGTGTGGAGTTAGTCCGGAGATGTTGGGAGGGTGGCGCTCTTATGAAGTAAATATCCTTGGACCACGGCCATACGCATAGTCCTCTTCTCCAAATGCAGAGTAGCGAACCGGATGTGCGTCTTCGCGGTTTACCTCCCTGGCTTTACACAATTCTTTCATGTTTATGCATTACCATGGTATTATATTTTAAAAATCAATGAAAGACATTCCCGAATAAAGTAGAATGGCCAAAATCATAGCAAATTGATAAATTTTCTGGCATGATAAGGCCGGCGTATAAGACTTACCGCAAGAAAGAGGGGAAGGACATTTGTATTTTGTTGTTCTACGCGGTGTTCTTGTGCCCGTATTTTATTCCGCTTCTTATACTTATACTGATTCAGTTCTAAAGGCTATGGCATCTACCACACTTCAAAAGAACGAATTTGTCGACAATGTTTTCAATCTAAAACTAACTTTGTAAGCATATACGCTCACTTCATCGTCGGAAAATTGGCACCTTTAACTTGGACAATGATAACGAACTTTGACACAGACATTGTCAGCGCAAGTTAGAAGATTTTTCGCGACATCAAATTATTTGGAATATAAATGACGTCACATTTTCACACAGAAGACAACTAAGTTTTGCAAATTACAGAGCAGCATCTACACAAAGTGCCTAAAGCATACGTTAAGCAATGTCATCGAGCATAGAAATATATAAGGCCAACCACAATTTATTTTCTGTCAGCAGTTTTCCAATGTCGACTGCTCAAAAAATTACGTACGCAGAGATGTTACGTCTAATAAGATTGCCGTACAGGCTTCGAATCTTCAATATTACCCGCACCCATGACGTGCCCATGATTAGCATGCATCCTTCATAATTATACCCACATTGGGGTCATAAGAAATTTGTACCGCGTCAATAAAAAGTAAAGATTACGCCGCAGCAACGGCAGCTTTCCAAAATCGTTCATTTTGATTTCATGCATGAAAGCTCTTCCAGCATCTTTTGTGCGTGTGTGTGTGTGAGTGTGTTTGTGTTTGTGTGTGTGTGTGCGTGCGTGTGTGTGTGGGGGGGGGGGCGCTTGTGCTTTCTCGTGATTCTAAAGACGCAATGCACAACATAGCTATTAGTCCATCCGGCGTTCTCTTCATGACTAAAATAGGCAGTAAGACAAGCAGGGTCGAATATGGGTCGAAATTATGGCTGCCTGCACTATACGTCAGTAAGAAAGGAATAGTGCAGTTAGCATCCATGCTTTTTTCTCCGATGACCTCAGACTGAATGAACTACAAGTAAACTACAGCAACTCACAGTAACGACTATTTTCTCTGTCACCACCAGGCCAGATGTAGGAGCTCATAGGTACAGGAGCAATATATGATCATGATCATCAGCTTATATTTATGTCCACTGAAGCACGAAGGCCTCTCCTTGCGATCTCCAATCACCCCTGTCTCGCGCAAGCAGATCCCAACTTGCGCCTGCAAATTTCCTAACTTCATCACCCCACCTAGTTTTCTGCTGTCCTCGACTGCGCTTCCCTTCTCTTGGTACCCATTCTGAATCTCTAATGATCCACCGGTTATTTACCTTCCGTATTACATGGCATGACCATCTCCATTTTTCCCGCTTAAGGTCAGCTACAGTATCGGCTATTCCCGTTTGTGTCTGATCCACACCTCTCTCTTCCTGTCTCTTAATGTTAGTCCTAAGATTTTTCGTTCCATCGCTCTTTGTGCGGTCCTTAACTTGTTCCCGAGCTTCTTTGTTAACCTCCAAGTTTCTTCCCCATATGTTAGCACCGATAGAATGCAATGATTGCACACTTTTCTTTTCAATGACAGTGATAAGCTCCCAGTCAGCATTTGGCAATGCCTGCCGTATGCACTCCAACCCAATTCTATTCTTCTGTAAATTTCCTTCTCATGATCAAGGTCCCCTGTGAGTAATTGACCTAAATAAACGTATTCCTTTACAAATTCTAGAGGCTGACTGGTAATCCTCAATTCTGGTTCCCTTGCTAGGCTATCGAACATTCTGTTTGTCTTCTGCATATTAATCTTCAACCCCACTCTCACACTTTCTCGGTTAGGGTCCTCAATAATTTGAATAATTTCCTTTAATTCGTCCCAGTTATTGCTGAATAGGACAATGTCATCTGCAAACCGAAGGTTGCTGAGATATTCCCCGTTCATCTTCATTCCTAAGCCTTCCCAGTCTAAGAGCTTGAATACTTCTTCAAAGCATGCAGTGAATAGCACTGCAGAGATTGTGTCTCCTTGCCTGACACCTGTCTTGATAGCTAACTTTCTACTTTTCTTGTGGAGAACCAAGGTAGCTGTGCAATCCTTGTAGATATTTGCCAAGATATAAACGTATGCCTCCTGTACTCCTTGATTACGCAATGCCTCTATGACTGCAGGTATTTCTACTTAATCAAATGCCTTTCCACGAACAGCAGTATATACAATGATTTTATTCGTTTGAACCGTACACCAAAATTTCTAATACTCCTCCACCTAGTTTCGTTATTTTTCCGTCATCAGCTTACGTATTCAATGGGATAAAAATGTTGCGGCCGAGCGAAAAGCCAGTGTATTGTTATGGTGCTGCATTATTAGGTGAGCAAGGCTCTTAGCGATGTGAAGTGATGGCGCTCTATTGGGCACTGACTTAGTCACGATCACGTAAGTGGTTCCACTAGGTTTATTTATAAATGGCTTCTGCGGGGGTTGTGGAAAATAAGGATCCAAAAACATTTCTTTATGCCTCACCATGCGTCGGTGCTTTCGGCAAGGCTCGGTAAGCCTTGCGTTTGATGACGTGAATTATGTCGTTTTGATTGGATAGTAGTTCACAGCACCTCTTTCTACGTATTTTGCTAAACGCAACTGCTCTCGCTGGAAGACCCCCTGCTGACAATTTCCCCGCGTTTAAATCACTGGCATATGTAGCATAAATCCGGTGAGTGCGCTAAGAACAAATGTATTGGAGATCCCTTACTCAAACGTCACACTAGACCGTAACGAGATGAGATATCCATGAGCGCTAAAGATGCGGATATAGTGCAAGATGTGTGGTCCGAATTATGCACTATTAAAGTCGATGCAATACTATATGTTTTGTGGCATTACGTCGAAGAAATGTTGGAATGCCGCACTTACACGTGAGTGCGCACTTGCGCAGTTAACATAGGCTACAAAAAGGATAACTCCAAAATCACAAAAAAGCACCACATATCCACGAAGTGAAGGATGATGACTGGGCGAAATACCGGGGCATCATTCGGGTAATCGTGAATCCCCCGACGCCGGCAAGCGGACCCAGAGGCGGCGAGAGGGCGGGAAGCGGCAGCAAAACGCCGGAAGCGTTCTCTACCTGAGGTTGGTGGCGCCGATGCGAGGTCAAAGCGCGACACCGGCCATAGCCTCCTATATATATATATATGCTCGGTTCAAGCGCGAGCTTCGCGAGCCCTCATCTCCGGGTCCGCTTGCCGGCGTTGCCGTACTGCTACAGCTTTGCGAGCCATCAACTCCGGGTCCGCATGCCGGCATGACCGTTCTGCTGCAGCTTTGCGAGCCCTCGACTCCGCTTGCAGTTGAGCCGCCACTCTCGCCTTTTTATCCATAGCGGGCGCGCCGTTATCAGCAGACTCCGTTATCATCCATAGCTGAAGAGAGAAAGAAAGAGCGCGTCGGGAACGAACGCCCTTGTGCACCGCAGCGCCCCTATCGGACTCCATGCAAACCAGAGCTAAGGACGACTACGAGGGGGAGACAAGGCTCGGCCCAAAGGTGCTTCGCCCCTAAAAGGGGCTATAAAGTGCCGCTTGGTACCTGTAAATGTAAATGTACTAAATTTTAGAACAACGGTTAGGTTGCAACCTTGAACCTTCATCGTATCTAAGGAAAGAAACACGACTCGCATGCAACATATATATATATATATATATATATATATATATATATATATATATATATATATTGACTAGCATTACACGAAGCCGCACCTTCAAGGAGACTCCCCCACTTACTCTTAATATCAAGGTTTGCGCACAGTGGCTCTAAAGCCCCTTAAGCCACATGCTTCTTCGGACGGCCACATTTTCTTCACCCCTTCATTACCTCTATATTGAACTTAGGTCGCGTCATCTGTTGAGGCTAGAACGTGAGAATAGTTTACAAATGTAAGAATTGACTGGCAGCTTGTGTCATTATATCTTTGGCAAGTGCAACAGACTGATGTTAATCACAAAAACGACTTGTTGATTAGCGTATGCTGGGAGAAGGGAAAATGAGGATAGAAAAAAGAGAGAGTGCAAGCTGGCGAATGTGTGCACGTGCGCTGAAAGCACACGCAGTCAAAGGCCCTTACAAAAGCCAGTCGTTCTTCGAAAAAAGCACTAAAGTGACTTCACTATCTTCTGGGCCGGTGATCGGAAGGGACGGTGCTCTAGCAGCGTCTGTACAGTGAGTGGGCAATCATCCTGTTGCTGCAATGCATTGGACAATATTTGTCTTTGTGTATGAAACCCAGCACAGTGGCCCCAATAAATGGTTTACGTTCCCTGCGCAGCCATATACATCACATGCGGCATGACCAGCAATTTAATTTTTTTACTGAATAGGCTCTCACGAAGGCGACTCCTCACCACACCCAAAATAGAAGACATGCGTCGCGTGGGTGCAGTCCCTGCAGATGTCCGAGGGGCAGCGAAGGGCTTAGTGTGGGCTGCCTGGTACGTCCAGGGTAGATTGCTGCAGATCGTAAACTGCAGAACACCCTTACGGACTATTATAAATACAGGGCGACATTTAAAAGTTTTACAGATTTTTTATAAACCACCTGGGGTACATAACATAATTCTTGTCCTTGAACTGTAATATTCGAAGAGGAGGAAATTATTAGCACGAGAAATTGAAACACATATTCAACTATTTAACGAAAATTCACTAATAACTTCTTGAATAATTACTTCACTGCACATATTGCAATTTACTAATTGTAGCGGGTAAGCTTGCAAGACGCGTCCACTTGAAATGAATTTCCAGGATGACACCACAGTTTTGAGATATAATTTCCCAAAGTGCGGGACGACATCCGTGGACGTTCCAGTTACTTTTGTACTTTAATGCATAAAATAGCGTTGTTCTTTTTTTTTAAGTGAAACAACAGAGCATTTTTATGGCGAGTTTAATTGTGCATATCTGGAAAATGGTGTCAATCTGGAAATTCATTCTAGGCGTATATGCCTTATTAACTCACCAGTTACAATGCATAAATTTCCAATTGTGCCGTAAAGTAAATAATGAATAACGTAATTAGTGGATTCATGCAATTTGTTGATAATAATTTGAATATGTGTTTTGATTTCTCGTGCATGTAATGTCCTTTTCTAAATCATCCAGCTCCATAACTACAAATAGGTAATCTGCAACAGGCAAATTTTAAAGGTTCCGTAAAACTTAAAAATGATCCCCCCGTATATTAAACGAACGCGAGATTGATTTTAAATAAAGCGCATAAAATGACATTGAAATCAGATATTGGCGGTGAACAATGCTGTATGTGCACGTCTAAAAAGCAGCGCTCAATAAAGCAGTACTTGTGCACAGTCAGAATTGAATAACAACCCAATTCCATTTACTCTATATTCTTCCACTCAGACTTCCTAATGCATGGGGGTAATATTTAGTCTGTGCAAGAATACAAAATAGAATCAAGAGGTCGTGCGCGGCTCTTAATTTTTTTTATCATGATGGTGGGAAAGTTCTCGCTTTCCTTGTAGATTTCTTGAAGTGACAGCTCATACTCCTGAAACTTGTAACGGCGCGGCTGTATACATGTCAGGCTTAGAGAAAAATTCAGCGCTGTTGACTTTACAAAATTGCTTTATGGTTATAACGGTGTTAGCAAAATTTAAAGCGACCCGAGAAATGTGGGACCCTAAATAAAAACAGTAAAAACGAACGATAAAAAAATTGATTCCGCCCAAGAAGTGACGCGACGTAAAACTGGAAGCGACGTACTACCCGCGTAAACTGGTCTTGTCGTGTTGTTACTGCGCCTCCTGAATAGAAACCAGTCTCTGGTTATGTCAACACGCGTGGCCGGACAAGTTTAAAAGAAATCAATACGGCTTCGCCAGCCACGCAAGACTAGGAAGAGAAATGGTTTTACTACACAAGCCTTGAGTTTCCCGAGTTCTCTTTAGTTATCTGCAGTCGCCGCACTTTTCATTGGGAAACTACGCAGTGCCGCCTTTATCCTGTCTTGTCGGCAACGCTGTTTAGAAGGAGACTTCCTCACAGTTATTTTGCTGCTAAAACAATTTTGACACCACCACCTCTTTTCCCGTTTGCTTTGACCATGAGTCTCTAGTTTTTAATGTAATAACAGGAGCAGTAGATCAGCAATCCATATTTCGTTCCCTCTCTCTCTCTCTGTCTAATGTTGATTCACAGCCATGCACTTTATGACAGTAGTGTCCAATGAGCAACTCGTGTCTACCATGGCGTCTACAATCACCATGATGCATTTACAAGTTATATGCACCAAATATGTAGTTATCTTTTCAACCACGTACTCCTTCATAACCACACGAAGACTTGATCAAGCCCATTGGAGTTCAGTATACAGGATCTCCCTTTTCTGCATCTTAGACATGGACCCCATGATTGCCATGAAGGTAAAAATTGTCTGCCCTCTATGCCAGCCGTTAAAATGAGGCAGGAAGCTACAATTTACACAAATTATTATGGTCGGAATTTTTAAACTTTACTCAAATCCGTGTTTGCATAAACGTTTCACTGAATTCGAGAACATAAAGAACGCCATATCTCGGTTTATAATTTAGAACTCTCGGAGTTGCATTGCATGAGTCGGTTGTTTTGTTTCTTTGTAGAAGGGAAGCATATCAGGTTGTTTTGTAATGGTGTTTGTGCATGTATAAATTACAAAATTCCGTTCACTGTTGTTTGAACAGAAAGTTGCTTCCTTGCAGCGTGTCATCAAAGTTTCACACATTACCGTGAGTGTGTATCCTGTCCTCTGTCTTTACCCATTATTTGCTCATTGAAAACGAAGCATATATTGACAGTCAATGAGTTGTACATTTTGCTCCACATTAACATGCTTCCTCAATACTGGCTTTTGAGCATCGCGAATAATACTTCTGATATCATTTGAAATCCCGCAAGGGTTAAATAACGAAAAGGTTGGGCTTTGGCTACCAACGCCTTCCGACAAAAACACGCAAGGGATCTTCCATTTTGCGCCCGCTGTGTTGTGACACCACGCTTTGCCATTTTCAGAAATAGCTTACTGGATGCCAACATGCTTCCGACAGTTGAGTGTCCCAGATTTGTGAAAAAAACTGTCTACACCTCTCTCAATTTTTTATTTTTTTATTTTATTTATTGATACTGCGATCTTATACAAGACCTTAGCAATGACCTTAACTCTTTGTTGTTGTTTTTTCGGTGGACAAACACGGACGAGGCCCCTTTTCCCGCATATCAAAAAAGTGATAAGTAAATCACCATCGCGAGAAAGTAGAGACAGTGTACATTTACGCAGTGTACAAACAAAAAATCCATAACATAGTTTTCTTTCGCGTCGGATTGAGGAACATTACATGTGTTGTAGCTCTTAAAGAGACCATTTTTCAAAATGTCATCGTGGTCACAGCTATTGCTGTCTTCAAATTGTGTTCGCCCTCCTTACTTTTCAAACAGACAAATTTATTTTTCTAACTTTATTTATTTAACTGAATAACGGCAGAGCTGGAGCCGTGGCTTTTTCCCTGGGTCTACAAGCTTGCAATCTGCAAGCCCCATTTTGGGCTGACATATCACTCACGTTAGGCCGCCGGTAGAGGTTTCTGTTGACGGCGAGCCTCTGAGCATGAAGTAAACTTATATACGCGCTAAACCCACTTCACCCTTTCTCTGAAACATATATTTTTTAGCTTTTTTGGAAAGTATAGGTGGCAATATATTGGAAACCGCCACTTTCGGTGGGGTGTCCCAACTTTCATTTTGTTGTCCCCTGTTACAAATCGGTTTTTCTTAAACAGAGAAAGTAAACTGGAAGGGTAGTCTGTTTTGGTCCGTAAGCTTCTTAAGTTTCTGGTGTATTATGTGATTTTACTCATCCACTCATGTGCAGATGATTACTACGAAAGTTAGGTCTTACTTTTATTCGCGCTTTGACAGAGCTCATGTTTTGAGGATGTTTATGGGTAAGTATAACATTTCGCTGACAAATCCCTGCCGTTCTTGCCGTAAAGATGTTTAGTTTTATAAACGCAGTTTATTTCAACATATAAAGTAAATAGAATGTAGGATTAAAATTACACGTTGTAAACAAACAAGATTCTGAAAAAAGAAACTGTGGCATATTGTGCCCTCTAATATACAATATGTTGTGTATATTATACAAAATATATAAATAAATAATCAGATGAACGAAGGGCACCGAAAAGCAATTGAGCATTTTTGAAACTCGATAATGGCAGCTAATGTGCAAACACAAGAAAACGCGTAATGTAGTCAAGAATCTAGTTCCCAACTAAAGTATAAATGATGATTCATATTTTGAGCACATTGCTTTTTCCCGGTTCTAGCCGCATAGGCCACACCCCAAATAAAAATAGACCAAACGTTCAACTGATTAAATTTTTGATTGGATATGGGGTCAAGTAATTTAATAGCCTGGCAGCAAGTACCAGCGTAGTGTAAGGCACTTCAGGTTTAACACGGGCACTTGAATCCAAGTCTACATCAAAATAAACTAGACACGACCGGAAAGCAGCTCACAGTCTGTTCACGTCCATGAATATATCGTCCGTTATATTAAAAAAAATGTGGAAGTACGGCCTGAAAACATTCTTGCTTGTAGAATCATCCAACCAAAAATACGATTTTGCAATTTCACCCTTTAATATACATTACAAGCTGTTCGCAAGCGAATTTCCTTACGAGATTGCCTTTGGGAATAGCTGAAGAAACAGAGAAAAGTAAAGTGAAGGCTTGGCTGGTTCGAGCGACGCGGTGTTCAAAGCTGTCCCGGTTTCGACGGGGAGCGCAGGCTTATCGTTGGCGGTGTCAAAGACCTGACGTGATTTATGCAACTCGATCACCTCTGCTTGCGCATTTTCCGCAGGCTGAGCGACCCGTTTCGATGGTTTGGAGTGATCTTTCTTCTATTATTTGTTTTTCAATGTTTGGGGTTTTTTTATTGTCTTTCATCTCTACTTATCAGAACCAGAGCCCTTTGCTGAGCCTGCAGTTCCACCAGAATGCGAATCTCCCTTGGCGGTCAGTAATGTTTTATTAATTAATTGCAAATAAAAAAATTAAAAATAAGTAATAGCAATGTTTCTATATGAATATAATTGCAAAATAAATAAACAGAATCGTCTCCCAGTGTCGCTGTCTACGGGAGTTTGAGCTTCCGGTGAAACGGAACGACGCACTTAATGACAAGAAAGAGAGAAAAGAGTTTATTAGAAGCTAAAAATGTGAGCGCTTGAAGAAGGCGCTATATCTTTCGCTCGATTGAGCGACATGCTGCAAGCTTTTACGAAATACATCGGCACTGTAACACACTTGAGCTACTGTATTGTAAAGCGACCATACCGTTCCCGAAGTGTATGCGCAGGTCAAGAAATATATGCTTCGAACATTCTTGCCTCGCGGTACCCCCCCCCCCCCCCAAAAAAAAAAAAAAAATAAAGGGTGACGTTATTGCCGTCGTGTTCATCCTTCAGTTTCCGTTTATTATCCATTCAACAATCAATGATTAGCTACTAAAAATTAATTGCAGGGTGGTACCTGCCAAGACCACGATTTGATTATATGAGGCACGACGCAGTGGGGGAACTCCTGGTTAATTTTGACCACCTGGGGTTTTTAACGTGCACCCAATGCACGGTAGACGGCCGTTTCTCCATTCCACCGACATCTATATGCGCCCGCCGTGGTCGAGATTCGATCTCGTGTCCTCGGGTCTCGTAGCCCAAAGCCATTGCCACTACGTCACCACGGCGGGTTTATTGAATATGTACAGATATTATGCCGACGAGGGTCTCAAATCTAACTACTGCAACGTGGGTTTCCTGCATTTGCTATATGGCTCATGCTTTCCGACTGCTGCTATTAGAGCCTGAACACGCTGTCCCTACAAACATCGGAGAAGGGTGTTCTTGGTGAATAGGGGTCGAAATTAAGCGGTCACAATTTAAATGCTTTGAAACAATTATGCTGTTTGATGACATGCTGCAGAAATGTTTTCTATATGTACAAAGCAACACCCCTATGAAAATGATTTTTGAAGTACTGTTGAGCTGTTAATACTCTCCTGATGAGTCATCTCAAGTTGATTAGGAAATTAACTGATTATGTGTTTGCGATGCATCAGCCCGGACATGGAGTTTTTATGGTGACGTCTCTCGTCAGGCCTGCGCGTGCCGGAATCTTAAAGCAACATCGAAAAATAGGGTGGATATTCTCTCAAAACTTGACATTCGGGTGAAATAAGGGGCACAGCAGACGCCGAATTCTCCGACTATCAGCGATGAACGAGAGCGTCGAGAGCGACAATCCACTCTGAAGCGAAATTCACGGTTACCACCAAGTTTTGCAACCGTATTTTGCATCGTAAGCAATACCATGCACGATAAACTGGACAAATGCCACGTGTTAGCTTAGCGGACGTCAGCAATACATAGATTCTGTATCGTACGAAGCATGCACAGCGGGGATAACATCATTTCTTTACACAAATAATTCCGTTACGTTTGCTTCCCTGCGGTATTCCTTTTATTTTGTGAACGCAATAGCGGTGATAAAAGCAATCTCCTTTTTTTTCAGTTGTTGATGGAATACAAGATGCAACAAGGTGCGTAGTTTTGTAATAAATATAAAAAAAGACATATATGCACCTGACATAGCGGAGCGCAAGGCAGACATCCACGCATAAAACAAAAGCAGTTACAGAGATTACCATTGATCATATTGTCTGTAGAGCATTCAGCCACCGCCCAATGCGATCGACCATAATTTCTTTGATACAACGCAGTCCCCGTGCTTTTTCGCAATGCACAGTAGGTAAACTGGCAAGAGGAGTTTTGCTCCTGAAGATCTGAAAGGAAGCATCTGCCATCTCCTCATTCCCCCACAGCCACGGGTCGTCGTCCTGCTGCTATAACGATGCAGTTGAACAATGGAAGGGCAGAAAGGAAACGACACCTCCTCGGAAGATTGGAAACCGCGCACCCGGCAGGGACACGTTGAAGAAAACAGCAATAGGAAATAAATAGAAAATAGATGCACTGCCAACCATTCCCAAAGGTTCACTTTCTCGTTCCCGGAGCGCTGATGGCACTCGTTGGTCGATGGCGTGACATTCATTTTGATTTTACTTTTTTTTCGGGAGAGTGGTTGGCCTCAGCATGGCGAATGTGAAGCGGTGAAGAGCATCTACCACAAGCAGGGAGATGATGGCGGCAAGGCCAAGCGTGAAAGCAGATTTGTCTGCCTCCGTGTGTCGGTGACTTCCATAGAGGAAGCCGACAAGGCGCCGGATTAACTTCGAAAATGCGCCCGACAGCTCAGCGAGAATGTGATTGCCGTGAAGTGTTTACTGCCAGAATTGGTAGCAATTAAAATATGCGCCCGTATTGCGAGAATTCAACGACAGTATTATAATTTAAAAACGAGAACTAAAAAAAAGAAACACTGCATACTTATGCGACCTCGTATAACCACAACCCAATTTCCAGCGAACCTCTTTCATTCGAGCAGTTACAATCAAAATTTCAGTTGCTCTTAATATAAACCACAATTCAATGTATTACCTGCATATGACTGGCCTGTTTGAAATCTTGCCCCCAAATATTAATTGCGAGCACTTGGTAAGAATTTTTTTCAAAGCCAGTAATTCAGTCACACACATTCTACTGCGGGCGAAGACTGGCTGTAATTATTTCTCCATTTTCGCTGAATTTCATCGCTGAGGCGTTCACGTTTATCCCAGCGCAGCGTGCTAAATTTGTTCTTATTCATAAAGCAAACTTATAAAGTTACGGATCGTATGCGTGCCGCATTCTCAGCTGAATGAGAAATTATTCAACTAACTTCAAACTTCGCTTACATATTATCCACAACATCCACCTATTAAACTAATATAAACCAGGTGCTTTGCTTTGTTCACCAAAGACAGATGACTGAAGGACCCTCAACCACTTTTATCGAAGTCGAGAAATGCATTTGAAGGGAAAGCAGACCATTTAAGAAATACTTTCCAGCAAGCACTACTTCAATACGTTCAGCAAAAGCTCAGGTATTAACAATCAAAGATCGCCTTATATCCCCCTCACCATACTTCCGCTCCTTCTTCAATTCCTTGAACTGCGAAGGTTATGGCGAAGCGGGGCGTGCACACAGCGTTCCGTCTACTGAAGGTCACCGTGGTGCGCAGTTCAAATTATATATTGGATCTACACGGAGGCGCCACTTCTTCCTATTTTGGCGCCCAGGACTCACCAATCTCGGAGAACATCCCTCAACTTACGCTTGAGTTCCCGGTGCCAGCACAGGGGCCCCATACCTTTGCTGTTCTGCAGCGTACAAGATTGCTACGCGCGCCTGTGTTCTCTCGCAGCGAGTGGCATGATTGGCACATTTCTTTTAGACGCGGAGCATCTTATAGCGGCGGCCTGTCCCGCGGCGTCGTTGGCGTCGGCGTCGGCGTCCGTCCGCAGCTCTCCTCATTCTCTCCACGCCAGTTGTGCGATAACGCCTCTCTCCTCCTCTCCCCCTCTCCACGCCATCTGTTCTATAACGCGCTTCTCCCTCCGTGTCTTCATCCGCCACCTGTGCGATAGCGCGTGCCTGCGCGCCTCTCTCTCTCCTCCTCCTCCTCTCCGCGCCAGCTGCTTATATAAACCCGGGGCATGCGTCGCTGCCTCAGTTGCTGCTTCGGTTTAGTCACGCTGCGCCGTCCGATGCGCTGAATGGACGCCAACGAATCTGTCAACGAACTGTCTGGCACATCTTCAAACAGCAGCAGCCAGTTCATTAACAGAACCGCGAGCACCTCTGAAGACAAGGCTGCGCAGAGAAGAGCTCGCGACGCAGAACGTAAACGTCGGCGACGCGCAGCGGATCCAGATTCAGTTCGCCAACGCGAAGGCGCTTCGAAACGTCAGCGTCGAGAAGCGGATTCCACACTTCGAGAACGCGAAGCCGCTTCGAGAACGGGAAGCCGCGTTGGTTCGTGAACGTCGAGCAGCAGAACCTGAGGTTCGGGACCATGAAGCTCAACGTAAACGTACGAAGCGAGCGGCGGAACCCGACCTTCGTGAACGTGAAGCCGCGTTGGTTCGTGAACGTCGAGCAGCGGATCCTGAGCTTCGGCAACGTGAAGCAGCGTCGGTTCGAGAACATCGAGCAGCTGAACCTAAGGTTCGGGACCGTGAAGTTCAACGTAAACGTACGAAGCGAGCAGCGGAACCCGAAGTTCGAGAACGGGAAGCCGCGTGTAAACGTCAACAACGAGAGGCTGCTCCCGATGCTGCACGCGACCGCGAGCGCGCCGCCCATCACATCGCGTGAACGCCGTTATAACGACCGCGATGCTCCGCATCAGCCCATGGTTCCCCTCGGGAAGATGGTGTATTTTTTTGCGCTCATTTCTACCGCATCACAAAATTTTAGAGGGTCGAACGAAGCGTCGTCTTTACGTTCGCGCGTGGGAATACGTCAGCTACACGCGCATTGGCTTAAAGGCGCGGATGTAGTCCGACCACGACGGACCTTGACCGCGCACGTCTCTTTTCAGCCGTGATCCGGCGTAAGATGCACGCGCGGCGTACTTACGCTACGCCGGCGAAGATTAACGTCTAGAGTCCGGCGCAGTCAGCGTCACCGGCGGCGCTCGGAGCGCTTCAGCGCAGGACAGAATATGTCCTACCTTACGCCTGAGCCTCTAGGCCAGAGTGAATCGCGCGCTAGGTTGGCTGGCCAGTAGCTTGCTGACCTACTAATAGTGGTTTTTGAGACCGAATCAAATACGAATCGAATAGTGTCAGAAGCGAATCGCATCAGATATCCAATAGTTTTCGAATTCAGTTGATATGGCACGATGCTCACAACCTAGTATTCATAAAGATAGCAAGTCCCTGCCATTACATAACACGTTAGAAAGCGTTGTTTATTAAAAGCACGAATGGACCATTAGGAGCAAACAAGTAGTTTCTTCGCATTCACATTCAGGGAGTGTGAATGATCGATATAGCCTGTAAAGTATGGCTACAAAAGCGACGTAGCCCGTTCCACTGCGCCACTTCTTATGTTTTATGTCTAGGCTATGCCCGCGAGGGTGAAAATTTGCCTTACTTTTGCTTCAACTTAATGTTTATTTGGAGGCAGCTGGCGTTTTCAAATATTCGAAAGGTATTAGAAAAATACTCGCATCTACGAATAGTTACTATTTGATTTGAACATGAAATCAAATAAGAGACTATTCGATTCGTTATTCGAATATTTAGCAACAGTTTGTGTGCCCAGAAGCGAGCGTGTCAACTTAGCACATTCTCCAGATACAAACGTTCTCGCTCGCCGCGCTCATGTGCACGTGCACTGCTCTGGGCAACCTTCAAGGGGCCGAGCTATACAAGGAGCAATTTTAGGGGGATCCTGGCGTCGCCGGCATGACGTATCCGAGTTCGCTGGCAGCTGCCTTGTACGCTACACATGTCTGATAATATCCGTGCCTTAAGCAATGATGCCACACCCCGGTCCTGCGTTAAAAGGATTCCTAAGGTTACGAGCTTTGACCATGATGGCGAAACACCTCGAAGGTGTGCAACTGCGGAGGAAGACGACATGTTCCAGTCAGATGTTGGCGCCTGGGCTGTCTCACCAAACGCCTGGAGTAGGACACGCTACCTGTAGCCACGTCACCCACAGAGAAGAATCAGGGCACGCGGTTATCGTCAGCAAGCTGCAACAAGCTCAGCAAGTGGCTTTGCCAAAGCACCCCGCGCTGGACGCCGTAGCTGCTTCGTGCAACTGTAGTGGCTAACTGAAGTTATCATGTGCTCCAATCTGTATGTCCATGCACCAGCGCGACCGACGGATAGTAGCCACGTCCAAATTGCGAATTGGAATCGCTATTGATAGCCAACGTTATACTAATCCATAAGAAGGGAGACGTTAAAGAATTGAAGAATTATAGGCCCATTAGCTTGCTTTCAGTATTGTATAAAACATTCATCAATATAATTTCCAATAGAATCAGGGCAGCACTTGACTTCAGCCAACTATGAGAACTGACTGGATTCAGGAAGGGATATTCTACAATCCATGTCATCACTCAGGTAATAAAGAACTCTGTGGAGTCCAATCAAGCCCTCTATATGGCTTTCATAGATTATGAAAAACCATTTGATTCACTAGAGATAAAAGCAGTCATAGAGGCATGATGTAATCAAGGCGTACAGGAAGCATACGGGAATATCTTGGCAAGTATCTACATAAATTCCACAGCAACTTTGGTTCCCCACAAGAAAAGTAGGAAGTTACCTACCAAGAAAGGAGTCAGGCAAGGAGATACAATCTTTCCAATGCGAATCAATGCATGCTTAGAAGTATTCAAGCTATTGAATAGGATCAACGGCGAATATCTCAGCAACCTTCGGTTTGCAGCTGACAATTGCCTATTCAGCAACAATGGGCACAGCATACAACGAATGTTTGAGGACCTTAACCGAGAAAGTGTGATAGTGGGGTTGAAGAATAATATCCAGCAGACAAAGACAACGTTCCTGGTGCCTGGCAAGGGAACAAGAATTCAGAATCGCCACTCAGCCACTAGAATCTGCGAAGCAGTACGTTTATCTAGGTCAATTAATCACAGGGGAACCTCATTATGTGAGGAAAACTTACGGAAGAATAAAATTACGTTTGAGTGCATACGGCAGACATTGCCAAATCCGGACTGCGAACAATTGTGACTGGGAACAAGCTTGCCAATGTCGTCGAAAAGGAAAATGTACAATCACTGCATTCTTTTGATGCTAACATATGGGAGAAACTTGGAGGTTAATAGAACAGCTCGAGAACAAGCTAAGGACCACGCAAAGATAGATTAAACGAAAAATGTTTAGCGCAGCGTGATGAGAAATAAATATAGCGGTGTGAATCAAAGAGCAAACAGGGATAGACGATATTCTAGTTCACATAAAGAGAAAACAATGGAGCTGGGCAAGCTATGCCGTGAGTAGGGTAGATAACCGATGGACCATTAGAGTTACAGACTGGGTGCCAAGAGAATGGAAGCGCAGTCGAGGATGGCAGAAAACTAGGTGGGGCATGAAATTAGGAAATCTGTGGTAGAAATTGGAATCAGTTGGCACAAGACAGGGGTAGTTGGAGATCACAGGGAGAGGCATTCGTCCTGCAGTGAACCTAAAAATAGGCTGCTGCTGCTACTGCTGCTGCTGCTGCTGCTGATGATGATGATCGATAGCTCACTACGAAACGATGCTTGTCGAGGCGTCTAGCCAGGAATGCCCAGGAGCGAGTGCACGCTGCCAAGCGTGCATGTGGTCTGACGTGGTCTGTAGTCTGATGTGGTGCATGTGGTCTGCATGTGAGTTAAGAGTGGTTTGAGGCTAGTTGAGTGTTCAAAACTAATACAAATTAGACCCGGTTGTTCCGACACCGAATAGCACTGTTGCCAAAGTTTCATTCCTACGTAGGCTGCCACGGCCGATCGTGAGCAGACCATAGTCGGCTTTTTTCCTGAAGTACCTAATTATTATGCAAATTCGAAAGCAGATTCTCGTTTACTTCAGCCCGTGTATTGAACTGCGTCAATAAATATACAACGTAACAGTAAGAAGCACGCTGATCCAAACCCCCTTCTTGATTGACGTCAGCTATTGGCCAATAGCAGCCACGTATGGGAATCGGCTATAATCTGAAATAAAGCGTCCAGAAAATATTGAGGAGCAGGCTGTTGTTTAGAAGAGAGCGTTTGAGGAAAAGGTGACTTCACGCTCTGCTTGCGAACTATACGCACCCAGCAGCAAGCGTATGCTATCCGCGGACTGTTTTTTCGCCAAGCCCGAGGTGTCGTTCAGGACCGCTTTAAGGACCTACAAACTTGTGTAACCCATAAAATACGGATAAAACGACGGTTCGAGAATTATTAAGAACAGACCTGCCGCGTTATCCCAGTGGCTATGGCGTCGCGTTGCTTAGGTGGAAGTTGCAAGTTCGATCCCAGCCGCGAAGGACACTTTACGATCGAGACGTAATGAAAATATGTTCCTGTATCGTGCATTGCGTTCACGGTAATGAACCCCAGGCGGTAAAATGTAATCCAAAGCCCCCCCCCCCCCCCCCCTCCGGTATGTCGTGTTTAATAATGAGATGGTCGTTCTTGCATGTAAAACACCATAGTTTATTTTAAACTGAGTCCCGACGTTTCTGAGAGGCTAAGTATTGGTACATGTGCGGGAGGTGTGTGGTGTGGGAAAGAGTGGTGTGGCTGAGGAAGAGGAAGGTTGAGGAAGAGAGTGTTCAGTTGGACTTGGTGTGCTGTGGGTGGACGCGTTAGTTTAAGCGGTAATCTTATAGAATGGGATGGAAGTGCTGTCGTATGGTGACTGTCGCGGTGGCTGAGTCGCCTTTTTCTTGCGGTGCCCGGGTGGCATTTGCTCGGGCTGCAACGTGCGCGCGCTGATTACCGTCAAGGAACTCGTGTCCTGCAGCCCATACGATATTGACGTCCGGTGGCACCAAAGTGGTGCTTTAGACAATTCTGTAGGTGCAGGAAGGTACACGCCATCATGCATAATTTCTTCATGCCACCTATGAGTCCGTGATAGTGGCCGCATAATATCGATCCGCATGCGGTAGACGATGGTCAATGCGATGACCACTTCTTCGGCATCACGTGTGCTAGATTGTTCTTTTTTTGGTCTGTCGGTGTACAATGCTGTTTAATGTGTCCTTCGGAAACATAGTGGAAATTGGCCATATAGCGCTTTGAAGCAATTGTTGACGAAATAAAAAAAACTATATTAAATCGCCACGCATAAAATATTGTATACTGCTTTGACTTCAGTAAGGTTTTAGTAGGGTTCAGTAGGGTGCACTGGTTTGGCTTAGCTCTCCCCCATGTTAGCTAAATTTCACCTTGAAGGCATTTGTATTTATATCAGGGAAAAGTGATAATTTTTTATTGCTCAAAAAACCCACCTTTAGGGCTCCGGAGTGCTTGTATACGTAATTGATTAGAAAGGCCGTAATTATTTGGCTCACTGTAAACTTTCAATTCACATTACTAATGGAGTGTTACTAATTTTTGACAATATAAAACAAGGTGCCTTGTTTCGTGTATCGATGACACTGGGGAAACCAAGTACGAACATCGTATAACGCACAAATATAGGGGGGAAAAACAAGGCTCGGCTAATATTTCAATGCTTCTAATTAGGCGAGAAGCGTAAACATTTCCTTCTTCTTCTTTCGGGGGTTTTACGTGCCAAAACCAGTTCTGATTAGGAGGCACGCCATAATGGTGGGCTCTGGATTAATTTTGACCACCTGGGGTTCTTTAACGTGCACTACAACGCAAGCACACGGGCGTTGTTGCATTCCGCATTCATCAAAATGCGGCCGCCGCGGCCGGGATTCGATCCTGCGACCTCGTGCTGAGCAGCGCAATGCCCTAGTTAACTGATCCACCGTGGCGGGTCGTAAGCATTTCATCATGCATAGCACATGACAAAAATATCTATTTTCAAGGATTTGTCTTCTTTGTCCAGCACAGTATTTAAGGCTTCTCGGAAATATTGCGGATAAAGGTAATGGGATACTTGAGAGTGTTTGAAAAAGTATTTTGCAGCAAAGCCACCAATTTTGCTACACATGTTAAACATTTACTTTTTGGTCGCTCACAACCAGCTTATTACTTCTAAGAAATATAAACAGCTAGCAATAATACCTCACCGAGGAGACTAGGAAAACTAACTACAAGCATCGTAATGCACATTGAATTGGGTGAAAGAGAATATTTCGTTACTATGTTCAAAGCACACAAATAATCTATCCGCTTGAAATTTTTCCTAAATGTTACTCATGAAATGGGTCCAATTTGTCCAAAGTATAAGTTTGTTGCCGACTTTGATCTTCTTAGATAAGCGGGGAACCCTTGGAAGGGTTTTATATAACGCCTCTATGCAGGCTAAAAACAAGCGTTTAGCAATTTTCATTGAGCCCTAATATTCTCACACTTCAAAAATTCATTGCATGTTACCCGCCATAAACTCACCACTTCGCAATTTCCCTGCATAACCAACTTCACTCAAAACGAAAGCGAGCAAGCAAACTGCGGTAATGTAACCATTTCACTAGCGCACATAGCGTCGTCTACCGGAACGCTGACGATTCTAATAAAAATTTTAAAGCAACATTTCGCACCCCATTTACACGCTTTGTTTATTTTTTATGAAATCGGAAATGTAGTTCATTTTGCAGGATGATTCAAGAATGCTGATTAATAGGAGTACAGAGCTATTGAAGTTAGTTATTAGAGGAATTTTAATTACCAACAAGACATTCTTCCTGTATGCAGTTATATTCCCGTCTTCAGACTAGGTCGTGTTCATGGAGTTTAACACTGATCAAGTGCAATCGCTATTTAGGCAAATCGGTACATCTTCAATGAAACAACAATGTGGATACCAAAAAGACAAAAAAGCCAAAAAATCGTCCACTGGACACTTCATACACTGCACTACATACATAATGTTTGTTAGAACTCAAATTCATGAATGAAAGCACCTGAATGAAATGTATAAGACCCTTTAAATAAACACTTTCGGAAATTTTGTAGAGTGTTTTCATGGCCATTAAAAGACTGACATTTAATCTACTGATTAACTATGTTATTTAGCCTCACGCGTCTTATGTT
Organism: Dermacentor silvarum; assembly: GCF_013339745.2. Classification (NCBI taxonomy): domain Eukaryota; kingdom Metazoa; phylum Arthropoda; class Arachnida; order Ixodida; family Ixodidae; genus Dermacentor; species Dermacentor silvarum. Next base: position 108,809,735 of record NC_051161.1, read on the forward strand.
TATTTTGTTTTCAGAAGTAATCGTGCAATTTGTTTTGTCATCGAGAAAGTAAAACGGGAGCGGTTTAATTGTGTCAATAGGGGCAGAAATTGCGCTCTATGCACGTTAAAGTTTTGTAGACTTGCACAAACAAAAATCCCATAGCTGTCCCTTTCTTTGTTTTGACCAGCATGCAATCAGCAACATAGCAGATGTAGGTAAAGGGCGAGCACAAGGGCAGGATTTCATGTACAACGATGATTTATTCACGGTGTTAGAATTTGTACCTCAGCACATTAACTCATAAATTTTCTTGAATAGACGAATTTTACGTTAGATAACTCAAGGATATAGCAGTTCCTGAGGTGATGCGCATAAGGAAACATCTCCAGCCCCGTGCTCCTGAATCTAGACCGACCAATCACGGGAAATGTGTACGAGCATGCGTTGTGAGATGTAGCATTTGTATGTGCTCCAACTTTGCAATCGTTTTATGAGGTTGAAAGAGCCGTGCTCTGATTGCATAATGCAAAGCCATTACTTTTTTCCTCGTTTTTATATTCCTGCCTTGAAGAATTGCGCGAGTGCTTCTTTTCTGTATGCATATATGATGTCTTTTTTCATAATTTTCCAGCTACCTCGTGTACCCGCAGTATCTGGTAGGCTTGCATGGTTCGGAAAAACGATAGAAAGTAAAAACAAAATGAGTAAAATAAGAAAACCTTCACGACGGACTATCGAAATGGTCTACACTTTTTAATTATAACTTTTCTTCTTTACTGGAGGAAGTATATTAAAAGAGAATTCAAAAATTTGGAGGACGATTAAGCTTCGCTTTCAAGAGCGGAACGCGATTGCATTCAAAGATCCCTGGCTACTTATCAGGCTTCCCGGCAACTGAATTAGGTTTTCTCGAAAATTCAAATTACAATGCGACGCTACGATGTCTGTAGGTTGTGGTTAAGTCGCAATTTACAATTTCTCTGACGAATTTTACTTTGATAAATTGAATTTTGTTCACTAATGCCTTGCGCCACGCGGAAGGACTACGCGGTCGGGGCTGTTTGGGATAATTATTTCCGCCAACGAAGCCCGCACACCCTCACCCACGCCGGCTCCGACAACGACGACGGGGACCTTAACACTGTCGCGTTATTATGTTTTTGTTCCGAGTAATTTGTTTTTGTCTAAATAATAATAATAATAATAATCATAATCATAATAATAATAATAACATTGAATGTATGCTCGGGTTAGCTTTTCGTGTGCGCGTTATCATTGTAAAGAATTGCTGAGCTATACCGTCCTGCCCTCTAAGTATACATATATTAACATGAAAGGTCAGAGTTTGCAATTCATCTCTGTATTCTCTGTCTTCTACACTCTGTCAGTGTGCTTCTGCTCTCGCTCGGCTTAAAGAAGTAATTCCAGAAACACTGATCGCGTTCTGGATTATTCATTTCCAAAAAATGTCACAGTTTCGCCCTAAGGGCGAAGCAATGAATGCGATAGCAACGCAGCAATGCCATACGAAGTAAGGTGAGCGGCTTTCGTAGCAATATGAATTGTAGTAAACATGACCTGATTAAGTAAGCAGGTGTGCTGCGGCGTAAGTAGACCGACATGAAGAGAGACTCGATGACCACGAGAAGGCGCGTGTGAAACGGTGGTGTTGATCCCAGGCAGCACATCACATGGGGCCAACTAGGGCCGATGATGGTTTTCATCCGGCACTGGCTGGGCCGCGAAGGCCCGCCGTTGCCTCCGTAATGCCAGTGCTGGCAAAGCCACTGTAACAGACATCCAGCGATGGCCCTGCTTTGCCGGTGAATGCCCGTTAATGGCTAGGCCGGGCGTCGCAACTGGCTATCCCGGGCCTGCTTTGCCGTAAGAATGCCGTCATTGGCTGCACATCACTAAACATTGGTTAAGAACGTCCGTTCAAAGCTATAGGCATAGCCACATTGTTTAGCGGTTCTGATAGACCCGTAAATATCGGCCTGTCAAACAGAACGGCATTTCAATATTACTTTTCACGCAGCATTCGCTGGCCATTCCCGATTATATATGTTTACAGCACGCAATTTTTATTTGAATTTTTCACCACGCACGCCAACTGCAACGAGATCACTCTGGGGTTTTTTTTTGTTTCTTACTAAATTATTATGTAAGTTCTGCATATTTCTTTCGTTTTATTACAAAGGCTGTTAACTTTCGCGTAATTGTATTTATTGTGTTGAATCATTCGATCGGACATTGTTAACAAGTGGCACAAGGGCACTCCATTATAATGCGTCAAAGCGCGCATGCCGTGTACATTCTCGATAGGCGCAATGACAAATTCAAGGGGGTATATAATTAAAAAGCATGTGCGCTTACGTACATGTGCGTCGTTTAAGTAGTGTTGCAGGTAGTGAATTGCAAAATACTGCATAACTTTATGGTGCAATCATCTGTACCACTTGCCAGTAATACCGTCGCTAGCTCAACTTCTGTAGCGGCTGTAAATTTTATTGCCAGTACAATACAAGGCATTTTGGATGACTGCTCCCTATATTATTTTTCGGCATAGAGAGCATATCGAACTGTGCAGTAGTGTCTCCTGTGGCCAGCTTCATTATAATCTTAGGTGCCTTTCCCGGAAAACTCTGTCGTGCGTTTTTTTTTTTTTTTTTTGATGCCAGATGATTTTTTCAGACCAACTGGCACAGTAGGCGTAAATGCCTGCCCGCAGAAAGAACCGGGGAAAAAAAGAAATTGCGCCATGTTGAAGAAGAGGTTTCTGCTGGGCTATTGGTGCATATTTCTAAAAAAAAAACAGCCAATAGAAGAGACAAGAATGTGAGACAAGCCCAACGCTAACTTACAATGAAATGCTTATTTTGCACGACGACAAATATATCTACACTGAAAAGAAAGGGGAAGGCGGAGAACAGAGACAACGCCACAAGAGATATACCGGGGTGGGAGGGGGGGAGTGAAGAGAAAAGGTTTGGTCAGACGACCAAGACGACTACACAAGGCGCTCTCCGTTGGAAGGGAACAGAAAATAAAGAAAAATAAAAAAGAACAGGAATGTTCGTGGCCCACCGCGCCATTCCGAACCTTGACGGATGGCTGAAAGAGTTGAAGTTACCGACCTAGGACTGAGAACGAAGAACGAGGCTAAGATTAAGGAGAGTACAGGAATATAGAATGGAAAAAAAGAAGAACGCTACTGAATAAAATTAATTTCTGATTAAAAAGTGGAACTAGCATAAAGAAAAAAAACTACTAAAATATATATACATTTTTCAAGTAGGTGAACTCTTTTTGTGAGAGCAACACAGATTTGAATAAATTTTTTGCTGACGTTTGCATCTTATATGAGCTAATAAATAAATCTATAGTTGTTTTGACTTTGCAAGGAGGCATACATAAGCTTCCTTATTCCTTATTAAATTCAGGCTCCCACTTGCACCCTCAACGACACACCTCTGTTAACTTCTTCCTCTTGTAGATAAATATCTCGGTATACACATCACACACAACATTTTTGGAATATGTATATTGAGTTTTCAATTTACGAATGCCAACCACATGTTTGGTTTCTTGCTCCAAAATTTTCTTCATGGGAAGCTTTTATTTTATAAATCTATGGTGGGGTCTCAGATCTTCGAGTACACCAGTTCTGTCTCGCAACTCTCGAAAGTGCCCAAAACCTTGCCGTCCTTGTTTTGTTACATACAATTACTCACGTGTAGCCAATGCGGCTTCTACAAATCATCGCTTGGTTTACCTTGTCGCCGTATGCGATCTCGCTTGTGTTTGTTTATTACTATTTATTTTATTACTCCCGCTGCTTAAAGGACATATTTTTGAACCTCTCACCTACGTTTCTTCTCGCAGCGGCCACGTTTGAAGCTTTCTTGTTTATGAAAAGAAAAAAAAACTACCTGCTTTTTTATGTAAAGCCTTCGGGCTTTGATACTATACTAACATAATTAAGTAAATTAATATGTCGAACTTGAACGAGATCCTTGTACTCGCTTTTTGGGCTTCACTTATATGTTATGTGCCACGTAATGTATTGTCGCGATGTTTCTTAGATACGGCTGCCTCTCCTATGTGTCTATTCATTTTTTTTTTCGAAGGGGGAGGTTGTAATATTTAACTAGAAGCAAGAAATCCATGGGGGCATGTTAGCAAGTGATGCTGTGCGCCGGACTACCCCTTTGCGCACACGTTGTCTTGCTCTACCGTTCTCCTGGGATAAGCAGTGCCAAAAATAACAATGAACACATTCATTGATCATTTTGAGTTGTTTTACAGGTCCATTTGTCATGTTTTACATTTCAGCTATAATATATAATAAAATCAGCACAAGTGCTACTGCTCCTTCAGCCGCAGCAGCTTTTGGAAAAATAAAAATAAATAAATAAATAAAAGAATAAAAACACGTGCGCGTGTCGTTCTTCACTACTATCAGGCGAAGTGACGTCAAAGCCCCAAGAATGCGTTTCACTCTCACCACGTTTTCCCTGCGTTCCCTCGCTTTGCAGTGTCGAAGGTATGCACGGTCTATACTGCCCACAGCCGAGCCTGCGTTGCTAATCAGAACCGGATGGGCGCACAAAGAAGCGTGAACAATTGTCAAATATGTTGCTCCCTGCGCGGACCTCGCCCGCTTCCAAAGAAACGTGGTGACTCTCGGAGGACGAGGGACCCGTACACATTCTGCTTCTGTCTGTGAGCTGTCGTAGCCCATATTTCTTTCACCATCTTTTGCTTGCGAAGCATGCATCAACTTGTCCAGCAACGTGTTCAGTACCAGGGGCTTGACCTTCGCCACTACAAGCTTGGTTCCACATTGCTATTGGGTGAAACATGAACTAGCCAAACGTTGGAAAACTGCATTTACTGCGAAATAAACTCAATTATCGCAAGGTAAGTACAATTGTCTTATTTTTATTCTCAAGTGTAGTGTTTCAACTAAGTGCATTGCCTAATACGTGTATTTTCTTTTTTTTTTTTTACAGAGATAATGTACGGCCACTTTTTACTGTGTACGTAGACGGTGCTGCACCGCTTCAGCGTCAGCTGAAACGCACTGTCTGTTTGGAAACACGCAGCACGGCACATTTCGGCTGGTACACTCAAGAAGACCAAAGTTGGATTGTCGTAATCCCTTGCGCAGAAAGTACAGTCTGCGAGCTGACTTGTGTTCAGAACTTCCTGCAAAATTATAATCTGTTATATTGTAGCTTGCTTAGGTGTTTATCATGAAACAAAGCACCCTTTCTTTGCTACCTCTGTTATAAAAGCTTACGCATTGCCAAAGGCTAAGTACAGCTACCCACAAGCACTTACGAGAAGTCTTGTGATGAAGGCATAATTCATCAGAATTGCCTAGTTAGAACAAAAATCGCATATTTAGATGCAGCGGCATTTCCTACCTAATTTTTTCGTATTTCTGCTTCTTTTTTCAGCTTCAATAATTTGTTTGAATGGAGAAATCATATCTGTGGGAGATAGCCTTCAATATATTGAACGCCATCACGGTTCAACTGCCGTACAGCATGCATGGAAATAAAAGCGAGAGACTGTTTAACACGCGGCTATGTAGAGTGGGAACAGGTGATACGCATTTAATTTCTCAGTTTTGTACCTTTTGCTTATATTATGCACTGCTGACAGTGTTGTGATAATAAAAGTATATGTATTGTATGCAGATGGTGCCTGAGAGACGCAGACATCGACATCAACCAAGCGCAAGACTTCATAAGAATGTGGCTGCCAGGCGCCGTCGACTATTGCAGAAGGCGGCGTTACGCCGAAGCGGCTCAACCCCCCCCCCCCCCCCCCCGCACCGTAGCGTCATAAAGCTTTCGTAGGTGGCCCACAGGATTGAGGATACGAGCGACAATCTGTATCAACCTATTTTAAGACCAATAAATAAATTGTGTATATTATTTGGTGATTTTATAGTAGATTATGGCATGTTCCATCGAGCTACCGTGCAATATTTGCGTAATTTAAAATCGTAGGAAATAACGGCATCGCCCACATACATCACAATCTGCCAATATGGCCATGCCCGTGGGTAATGCGGGACAATAAATTAACTAAGAGCGGCAGAGCCGGCTATTGACCAATACCGGCGGTGCCAGTAGGCAAGGTGGGACACTAGAATGGCAATGAACGGCAGAGCCGGCTATCTGCCTGTATTGGCGCTGCCACACGATGGCCGAAATAGGCCCTTTAGTGGCATGGCCACGCTGGGCCATTCTTGACGCGGGTAGCGCTGCCGGTTTTGGGCCTATATTTGTGCCGGTGTTTGCCGTGATATTGCCGTGCTGGGGCCAGCCTGGTTGTGCTGCCTGGGATGAGAAGCGCTTCCCGTGGGCAGCGCGTGCGAAGGGACACACCTGTAGTGCTGCACTGCCGATCCGGGCAGCATTGCATGTGTAGCGTGTGTTGGAAAATGTGGCCCGACTATTACTAACTGAATGAACAAGCGTGGTGTGAGCGCACACAAACAAACATGAATAGATCACACTGAACGACTGTCAAAACGCTGGCAGCGAGCGCATACGCCGCAGCGGGCGAAGGTACGTGCGGTCTATGGCTTCAACGGAAACTGAGCGGCGAGTGCACGGCGCATAAAGGTCAGAGCCGTGCGGAGATAAGAGACGGTGCGGGCGAGCGACGAGCGCGGTAGTTGGCAGAGTAGAAGTGCCCCCCCCCCCCCCCCCCCCGCGCTCCCTCCGGCGCTGGCTTCCTGCTTCCTTGCTTGCGCGTGGGTAATTGAGTGCGTTCGCTCTCCGTGATAGCGCGCGCCCCCGCACGCTTCCGCTCGGGCATACGGCGCGCGGCGAAGATTTTATCTATAGGAAACCTCACGGCAACGGCGACGGCAGAAATCCGGTTGAAGTGTCCATATAATTGCTATCGCAATAATATTTGAATACCATTAAAATATTTCGCCTAAAAGCCCCGATCCAATTTTTATCTTTTAATAACATTTATTATTATTATTATTATTATTATTATTATTATTATTATTATTATTATTATTATTATTATTATTATTATTATTATTTAATGTATGCATGCGCCAGCGCTCAGACCTTTGGGTTGTTCCTGGGCACGTTAAATAAACACGATTGATTGATTGATTGATTATTATAAAGAATTATCGTTTTTGTCTCTTTCGCAAGATTTCGCGAAAAAAAGTCTTTGCCGGTACAGGACGGCCCGGTGATTTCATCATTGACACCAGCTTTAAAAACTGCAAGCAGAGAATGGAAACTCGTCATTAAGAAATCTAGCAAGTTCTGTAATACCTTCGCCAAACATCCGCCGTACACTCTGTAGCCGAAATTGACCTCTTCACTTGAAACCTCCTGAATCGACAATTTTGACAGTTTCTCACATTTCAAGCCGACCTTTCTGATTACAAACAACTACAGTGATATCTGGCTTACATATATTACATGTCTGTTTTAAAGGGGCTTGGATTCTCATTTTTGCGTTGTGTTTATCACCAAAGTATACAAAAATATCAAAGACAACAAAGCAATAAAGCAACCAGACACACAATCACGCCAAATTACAACTGCTATTTTTCTTTTTATAATGAACGGCCAGCTATAAATATTCACCGAAACTTTTGCGTAAGAGTTTCAGATGTACATTAACAAAATAACATAGCACTTAAAGCCAAATATGGAGGGCCGAATAGTAAACAAAATGTGCGGAGGATGCTTAGTTCAAAAAATCAGAGTTATGAGTATCTACAAGTTAATGGCTGGTATGTCTAAGCGAGCTATCCTTCCGCCATCTTTCCCCGGAAGCAGAATTGCCTCTGAATGCATCTTCGCTCGCTGTGGTCTGGGTTAATATAAGTCCTGGTTTACACATTTCAGATTTGATACAGCATACCACTTAAAACGAGCTTAACGAGCGGCATTCACCTTTCAGTGGCTTGGACTTTGACTAGCGCGGAAGGCGCTTTTTGAAGAAGGTGCCCTCTCATGAGTGTCTTCAAAATTTTCTTCAATTTAGCCTAACGCATCTATACGCAACGTCTTCGGGATTGGCGATTGTGAACCACAACGCATTCCCTCGCCACGGGTTTCTGAAATGTTCCGAAGGGTGCACCTTTAACCAATAGCTGGTAAGTGCGTAACGCCGTTTGCTTGCGCTCACGCCCAAAAACCACACCCACAAGCAGATTCCTCCCACGAATACGTCATTGCAACTGCCGTTGTTTCGTCAAGGCGAGCTGCTCGAACGCCGTGCTCGGTATTTATAGTTTCAGTGAATAAACACAGCAAACAAGCCTAAGCAAGGCGCTGCCATTATTTTATAGAAGACAAAATGTGGTGAGGGATCTTCATACTCATTGACTGCCTGGATTGTCCGAGCAGGAGAGCGTGAATACGGTCAATCGTTCTGTTTACGAAAATTTATAGTAGCTGTAGCAGGCGAGAAAGAAAGACAGATGGTAAGGAAATACACTAGTGCGCATTTTTCGAACAGCCATGACAAAGCAGGCAGCGGTATAAACGGTAAAAAGTTCCTGAAGCTCGCATATTTTTTATTTTATTTATTTACAGAAATACTGCAGGCCACATGGCCCAAGCAGGAAGGGCGAAAGATAAGCTCATAAGCAACAATACACACCAATGAACATCAAAACATGAGAAAAATAAATAAAAATCAAATTAACAAATTGTCACAAGTGCTACGAAAGGCTATGAGAAAATTCGTATACAGAAACAGAAACATTATCGAGCGTATTGCAGATACAAGTATTTCTATTTATGCATAGACAATAGACAGTCAGGTGAGAGATCATTCCAGCCACTAATTGTTTACGGAAAGAATGAAAATTTAAATAAATTTGTTCTGGCAAAACAAGGAGTTAGAGTGGATGCGTATCATGAGTGCGCTGGGTAGCAAGTGGGGATAAGTACGGGGCTGGGTCAAGCGCGAGCTTCCCCCCCTACCCCGATTATGTAATGAATACAAATACTTTAAACGCTGAGATTTGCACCGGGATTGTAATGAGGCAACCGGATTAGATACCTTAACTTACGAAACGCAATACTGGTGGCCCTATAAAGAGAAAATAAATCGCATGACTATTCGCTCGATTTTTTCAAGCGCGGTAATGTTAACGTTAGTAAGCTGGTTCCAAATAATACAAGCATACTCAAGCTTAGGCCGGTTGTAGTGCTCATACACGAGACGCTTTACACGTAGTGGTTCATCTTTAAGCTTGTGTCCTAAAAATCACAGTTTGCAAAGAGCAGCAACAGAGCAAGTATTAGCAATATGATTGTTCCAGCTTAAGTTTCCTGTCAGTGTAACACCTAGGTACTTATACGCACACACCTCGGTTAAGTGTTTAGAGTCTATGAAATAAAAAACTCAAGGGGGCTAAGTCGCTTTGTGACGCGAAGGAGCACTGTTTTATCTTTATTCAGGATCATATCTCATTCGTCACACCAGGTAAGGATATCATTGATGGCTATGTTCAGAGCAACTTGATTGCCGGAGATATGAATATCAATATAAAGAACGCAATCATCTGCAAGTAAGCCGATCTTTATTGGTTCTTTAATAACTGCGACTAAATCATTTACGTAAATAAGGAAGAAAAATGGCCCCAGGACACAGCTTTGAGTCACCCCTGCTGATACCGGAAGAGTGCCAGATGTTGTTCTCATTAATTTCAACATATTCCCTGCGGTCATTTAAGTAGGCGGAAACCAAGCAGTTTAAGAAAATCCGGAATGCCAATTATGTGTAGTTGCCGGATTAATTTCCAGAACGCGATCGAAAGCCTCGTTGTAATCTAAGAAGATCATGTGAACTTGACTCGTTCTATCCAGAGTGTGAGCCAAAAAACGTGTAACGGAAGCCAGCTTTATACACGGTTGAAAAGCCTTTTCTAAAAGCATGTTGTTATGATGATATGTTTTTGTCCTCTAAAAGATTGTTATGCTGGTGGCCACAACATGCTCAAGAAGCTTACGAAAAGAATGAATTATAGATATGGGCCGGTAATTTAATACTCGCAACGGATCTTCCTTTTTTTAGTATGGGTAGTGTACGTGCTAATTTCCAATCATGAGGAATGTAAGAGGTTTTTAAAGAAGATTGAAATATATTTACGAGAAACTTCGCTAATGGTTCAGCATAGAGGTGAAGGAAGGCGTTGGGTATAGTATCCGGTCCAGGTGATGACTTTGCCTTCAGTTTCAACAGCATGTTCTACACGCCTTCATAGGACACAAGATTAACATCAAAAGTATTTGACGAGAGACCAGCGGAGTTATTCATACATCCAACAGAAAACACTGAAACTGAACATTACAATGTTAGTATTTCATTGTTATGTGAAATGTTATGTACTGGCTTCTTGGACTCCAGTATTTCATTGTTATGTGAAATGTTATGTACTGGCTTCTTGCACTCCTTAATATAATTCCAAAACTTCTTAGAGTAATGTTTAATTAAATTTGGCAAAGTAGTGTTGAAGTAACAGATGTTTGCTTTTTGAACAGCCTCAGAGAGTGCTGTTCGAACTTCATGCAATGCATATGAAGAAGACCGCTTGTTTCTCAAACCTTTGGCCCTGCATTTTAGATGAATATTATCTCTATTTATCCAAGGGGTATATGTGTCCGTTTTTTTTTTTTACTTAAGGGGGTACAAAATTTTCGAGGTAATATAAGCAGATTTTTTTCAATCTTCACCCAAAGCAGTGAAGGATCGTCCTCTGAAAATGCAGTGAACTCTGTTTCGCGATGATTCAAGATAGCATCGTCATCAGCACGCATGTATTTTTTTACTGATTTAAACGCAGTCAAATTCAGTTTACTTTCAAAGAGCTTCTGCTTCAACGTCTTTAGTGTAAAGCCGATTTAGTGTAAAGTCGAAGCAAGGCGCTTGCAGCCGATTCAAGGACACTACCTTCTAGGAGATTTTCAAGCTATCGTTGAAAATATTCAGCCCAACAGGGGAGTAGATGACCAGCACCTCGGCACAGGGCCACAGCACCTGAAGTCCCTGTCGATTGCGCAAAATGCTATGCCCCTTCCACTAAAGCGGATGTTAGTCCACTGCGGTGGCTGCGTCCGTGGACAAAGACCGTGCGAAAAGAAGCGCTTAGAGATGCCGGGATCTCCAGACAGACCAGCCTACAGACTACGATCGCTTAAATGATAAGAATTGGTTTCTCTAAACTCTTTTTCACTTTGTTCAAGAAGACCAGCACATATTTAAGTGTAATATGCGTATGGCAAACTGTATGAAAAAAAAGTAAAGTAGATGATAACCATAGAGGCCTTATTGTTGCAACGGGAAACTTAATTAAATACGCCTGCACACTCGCTTACAGTAGGCGGGTGTAATAAATGGAGCATGAATTCTTTTGCGACAGCGTGCAACCTATTGCGCGAAAATTTGAAGGCTAGTCAAGGCCGCTGTCAGCAATGACTGGCTGATCTTTGTAATTTCGGATTGAGGCTCTGGCTTTGTGACATATAACTCGCGTCACTGGAGCCGACAGATGTCACCAGTGCCCTTTTTTTATTGCGGTACCAATTATACGGCCACACGAGGCACGTTGGCACCACTGCTGCTGTGCGGTCCTGGGGCGACTTGCACGCACATTTAATAACGAAAACAGTAACGAATTTAAGAACGTGTTCTTGAATGATCGCTAAACAACTCCTAGTCCACACTAGAACGCGTTCTTAAATTCGTTATTATTTTCGTTACCACCGCGGAATTTTCGCTTACGTTTCTGGATTGTGGCGTCGAATCGAGGTGTTGCGCTATGCGAGTCCGTTCGGCGAGCCGCGTCAGATAGAGAGCCTTTCAATCGAGTCGGAAGTTGAAGAAGGCAAATGTTGCAGGCCTCTCCGAAAGGTGCGCGGCGTTACGTCATTGTTTCACTGATTGTTTTTGTGGGAACTATGCGCTGAGGCTGGCATTGCAGTAAATTGCATACTAATGTCTGATGTCATTTCACAAGCTAAGCACGCATATCCTTCACTTATAAAGGGAGGCTAAAAACAGTTTGTAACCTGGTCAGTTCTCTTGTCAGGGATAAAGCAAAGTTTACTTTAAGAGTTGAAGTGCGCCTTTCTCTTTCGTTCGCCGATGCACGGTGTAAATTTTACTCGCTGTGGTTGCCTAGTGGCTATGGTGTTGGACTGCTAAGCACGACTTTAGCAGAAAGCGTTCTTATACGCGTACACCGCCAAAATCGTGTAGGCAGCCTGAGGCGGCTTTCCCGATGATGACCTCGCACTGTACATATTGCACAAGTATGTCACCGACTGAGAGAGAGAAAGAGAAAAAAACTCAGTGCCATTCCACTCTGTGAAGGTGGATGACCAGCAAAGCTGTATAGTACATGGTGATAAACTACCGTATATTGATTTAAATAAAGACACATACCACATGAACTGTCATTTTCTTCCGTCTTTAGTATTTTGTCACTAAGGTGACTATAGGTCGATATGGTAGACGGCCAAGGGTTCTGTACTGATGGTTGACCGGGAACGGGCGAGAAGGCGGCGGGAGGCGTTAGCAGCTTCTCGCCTCCTGAGCGCCCATTCCTGCTTCTGCTCACGCCGTCGTTCTTCGTAGGCATGCTGTTCTAACTCGGTCCGCACAATACGCGGCCTATCCATTACACGGCCGGAACGCAACTGAGATAACGTGTCCATGCAGTGTGTGACGGCAGCAGCCAAAGAGACACCCCTATTGGCTATTAAACGCTGCTGGGGCACATCGGCGACGTGCTTTTGCTTTGTATCGAGGCTACGCTGTTTTAGGTCTAAGCGCTCGGTCTACGCACGCAGTTATCCGCTGGAAATTAGCATATAACAGCTCCGAAGTAAAACTTTATTCAGCAGAGCCCTCAGTTTGGTCTGTAGGCCACCAAAAGCTGAGCTAAAGAGTGTAAGATCTTATGTCGCCGCTTCTCTGCACCTTGTTTTTATCGTAACCTTAAAAGGCCCGGGCGCCGTGTTGAAAGATGTAAACAAAAAATCTAGCAGCAGATAAGCTGCACGTACGTAGCAAATGCAACTCACCTTCACATTTGTACAAAACGGAAAAAAAAAAGAAACGCAGTACGAAGACGGAAATGGTGCGCCAAGTGCGAAAGAAAGTTCTCTATTTCGTGCACACATCTTTCTTCATTTCGATATGTGGCGAATGCGAATTGCCAATGATCCAGCGACAATGCAAATCAATAATCCTCGCATAACAGGGCAAAATGCACACGGGCAAGGCCTCGTTAAAGATGTGATGAATGCATATGACTTAGTGTCGCTCACAATGGTCTGTTTACTTCGGCTGAAGTATACCTGCAGCGTAAATGCGCTGACGTTGGATTGTGAACTTCTCACAAATCGCCCAATATGCGGAAAATATGCCCTGCAGGGAACGACCGAAGCTAAGCAATCATTCAGAGAAAAATGTGACCAGAGAGAGAAAGAAATGAAAAGATATACAAGGAGGTTAGCCAGTGTAAATACCGGCTTGCTACCCTGTACTGGGAAAAGGAGTAAAGGGAATAAAAGGTGATAGAAGAAAGAGAAAAAAAACAGAGATACAAACGAGAGCAGCCGATCAACTGAGCAGATGCCGGCTGAGCGCGCATCAAGTAAAACCTACCGGGCACCAAACGACTCGGCAAACCTCGATTCTCCGTTATATCGATGCAAAAGGTCACGTGTTGGGCCACCACTGAGCAAAGAGACTGGTTTCACGGAGCGTACGGTTCCCAGGGCTGGCGGCGTGACGTAATGCTCTCTGCTAACGTTTTATTTCCTCCATGATCTTGTGCCCCATCGACGCGTCGCCTAGAGTGCCACTGGCAGCACTCCACTTGACCTCACGGTTATAAGAAGCTTTGTAGCTGCCAGCGCGCCTTAACTGCAGCGTTGCGTACACACGTAGTCGCCCGTATCGTTAGAGCACCAGCCAACGAGCTCCAACGCAGCGCTATCGCTGTCAATAATAGACAGCTTTAGCAGAGCTTTCATGCTCCGCTACGCTCAGACCGTCGTGTCCTAAAATACTTCGCCCTTCTTGCGAAGCTCCTAGTGTCTGTTTTCACGTAGAACAGCAAACCTCACAAGTTGCGTGTGGTGCATTGACGAAAAAGCTCCAGAAATTCTGAGAATTGTCTTCTAGTGCGTAAGCATGTTTGGCTCGGCTGTAACTTCGTTTTTGCTTAGTTTTGCCTACTTGCTCTTCCTAGTTTATGGAGCGTCTACCCGTGGCCTTTCCGTTGGCAAAAAATGCTTCGACTCTAGTAGACAATTGTCAGATTTTCTCGCGGCATCCGGCCCCTTCAGTCCAGTCGTACGAATTGAGCCGGATTGCAGGGCAAGAGCGTGTCTTGACGGAGCAGAGGTGTCGAAAGGGAACACAGCTGTATCGCATGCATGACGCGTTGCGCGAGGGAGAGTGCATCGCCGGAATGCCAATCACCCTGGTCACCCTCGCAAGCCTCTCTCATGCGCGCGTTGTTTGTCCAAGCAAGTGCTCCCTATAAGGGCTGCAGAAATATGCATCTTTTCCCACCCCGAACCTCCACTACTACTCCAAGCAAGCTCTCGCCTGCGTTCTGATTGCGCCTCGGTAAGGTCCAATGAAAACGTGCCAAGCATCTCAACGCGTTCGCTTGCCTGTGAGCTGTTCATAACTCGAAAAAAGGCTAAGCATCAATTGCGATAGAAAATTAGTAGGGAGCTATACGTAGTAAGGAAAGTAGTTTTATCAGCTGTACAAACTTGCACGTGCAGCAAAACCAGCAACCCACAGAAATGTTGTCGACGCCCTCGGCGTTTTGACCGCGTTCGCACCGAACGCGCGCGCCGTTCGTGACTGTTGGCGGTGCCTCTGGAGGCGGCTCGGAGGATTTTGACAAGATCAGAACGGGACACTCGTCGAGCAGCGTTGGAAGTCTTTACCACCTTCTCGCCTCGCAACATTTTTATATATTTATGCATTTGGTACCGCAGCTAAACATCCCCTCTCTTCCTTCCCTCCCGTTCCCCGACATCCTTTCGCGCGATGGAAGAAGTCGCGTTTGCTCTCTATATATGGTGATTGTAAAGGAGGAAAGAGACACTTAATTCTGCAGCCAATCAGGGAGCATGGCGCAGAACGCGCGTTTGCTCTCCGCCGTGCGTTAGCTCCCCATGAAAGCGCGCTTCCCTCGCACGCTTTCACTCACACATGCAGCATACGGCGCGCGGCCACGATTTCATCGCCGTTGACGTCATACGGAACATCACAGCTACGATGATAGCGACAGCGACGCCAACGGCAGAAATCCGCTTTGAGTGTCCATATATAATTGCTATTGCAATAAAACGTTAAGCAGCGTTAAATTGGATATTGGCCCACCCCAAATTCGCAAGTTAGCCCACACCCAAATGTCAAGCCGGCCCACTCCCAAAGTGAACTATCTCCAGATTGCAACTTGGCTCAACCGCAAATTCAAGTTAGTCCACCCCCAAAGTTTAAGTTGACGCTCCCCCAATTTACCTTGGCCCACCCCCAATTTCAGATGGCCCATGTCGAAATTTCACGTTTGCCCAGCCCCAAATTTAAGTTAGGCCACCCTGATATTTCATGTTGGCCCACCCACTAATATAATTTCGCCCACCCCCAAATTTCAGTTGGCCCACCTTGAGATTTAAACTTGGCCCACCCTCAAATATCAGTTGGCCGACATCGAAATTTAATTTGGCCCATGTCTAAATTTTAAGTTGGCCCACCCCACTTTTCAAGGTGGCCCACCCCCAATTTCAGTTGGCTTTGCGGGAATTTCAAATTGGCCCATACCCAAATTTCAGTTGGCCACCCTTACTATAGGCTTTTCTATGCATTTACTAAGGAGCCCTGTGGGTATTCTCATTTCTGTTCAATTTGTTGCTTATCGCTTAAAAGCTACCAATAAAATACATTTGCCCTATCTTAACGATTGAATGTCTTAACTTTGCAAATTAATCATTTTTGTGCAGATACGATGCCTTGCACTTTTATTGCTGGGGAGCTCGCCAAAGAAAGCATACACTTAAAACAATGGCTGTGGCTAAGCTCAGCCAATCCTGCATATGAAAAGCGAAAGCTTGGTTTAGCCTGGTTGATTCTTGGTTTCACTTGGTTAACTTTTCATTTAGTTGTAATTACACTCAGGTATACGCTCATCGTTAAGCCCGGTGTGACAGCTGTGCCTAGGTCGGTGGCTGCGCAGATTCGTCCAAAGCCTGCCTTTGTCTACGGTTGGGGTCCCAGTTCCGGCGTTTTGCGAGCCGAACGGATCGCTCTTCCTCAGTCTCCGACGCTAGCTTAGCGCGCTTGGAATTCCGGACCCTCTCCAGTGAAGCAGCTCGCCGGGCGATATCCGCAGTTTGGTCAGACGCCGCTTCCCGACGACGGCTCAAAGCCTCCCACTCTCACGCAAGGCTCAGAGAAGACGTCCCGGCTTTGCTCTCATCCATGGCTAAGCTCTCACTGACTAGGCGAGCGCGGCGCTCCTCTTAGCCAGGTGCGCGGTGAGACACGTGGTCAGGCGGCGACCCAGCTGCGGAGAGCGCATTCACCAAGCCGACGGCGGCGGTGGCGGCTAGCGCACGCGGCGGTGTCGGAGCTCGGAGCGACGAGTCCCGTGATGCGCTGCTAAGATCCACAGCGCAGCTGCGGTCACATGAAGGTCAAATTGCTGGCGACGGCGAAACTCGGCTCGACTAGATTAGTAAAGCTTTCGCTTTAAAAGCCTATAGAAATTTTTCTTTACGCGTTCCCTGTTTACTAAATGTTACTGCAGTGAGAGAAACAGCACAATGTGGAAATTCGATTCCGTACAATATTTAAATGTATGCATTACAGAGTGTTAAACACGTGACAGCCTAATAAAGTTACCGTTATTATATACGCAATAATCAATGCTAAATTCAAACTTTTTTGTGAAGTTCACTGTTGTGGCATTTCACATTAGCTGTAGTTAGAGTAAAACGAATGCGCTTTGCTCACCACGCACATTGATGCCAAAATTTTGCGATAGGACAACCCTTTTTTTTGAAATAATTGTTGTATGTTCACCCACACAATATTGTTTTTACCAGAAAAAAATGAAGAATTGTCATCACTTGCCTTTCCAACCGAATGACTGCGCACTGGGCTAAACCTGTGTAGGAACGCTCACATTCTAGGCGATGCCACACTTTCAGAATAATCGGTTTGAATTTTCATACCCACAGAAACGATTCATTTCATGTTTTATTTATTTTCAGTGGTTACTGTTACCAACCATTTATCTTGCGTCGTAGAACCTTCGAAGCATGAAGCTGAGTGAATGCATTCCTCCCTACGACGATTGGTTCTTCGGTAATTTAAGGATGGAAGGGACTGCCGGTTCTACCCACGAGACCCCTTTTACTTGCATCTATTTTTAGGTTCATTCGTAACTTTCCGCTGGAATGTCTTGCCTAATGGGAGCACCTGAAGAGACTTTTTCTTAACTTGGCACCGAAAGTTACCTTAACTTGACGCGTTTCTAATTAGTTTGAGATGCATAAATACGCAAAGAATATCAAAGCCAGGCAAGGCGTGAAAAACAGGCAGTCCTGTCCTGTGGTTATTTCTGCCTGGTTTAAGTTGAAATCATCGAAGCGTGAATCTCCTTGGTACAGGCTGAAATTAAAATTCTAGCACCTTCACTGCTGAGTGCAGCAAAAACCGGAAATATCTCGTCAGGGTAAAGCTACCCTAATCTCTGGCTAGTTGCTCTAGATAAATATGAGAGTTGCGCACCTAGGAGTAAGGCAACTTTAATAATTGCAGTCAAGTTTCGGTAAAGCAGAAAACTACCCGCGCACGTGCGATAACTTTGAACGCGCACAGGCTCTAGATTAAGCAAGTAATGACACTTGTTTCATCAATGACAAGAAGATGCACCACACTAGGTAATTGTAGCACAAGTTCGCGTTGCTCCCTTTGTGGCATGCACTCACACAGTAAAACTCCTTACTACCAAAGGAAATTCTGAAAAAATGTACATTCTCAGTAGCTGGAAGTGTGATTCGTGAGGCTCATGTGTTTCCGTTCCATGAAATTTTCATCGGTTCCTAGAACCAGGTGCATGCCAGCATAACCGGCGCCCAAGGCTGGTGATACTGGGAAACTCAACAAAGATTGTTTGGTACCCAGGCATACTTACCTCGAAATGCATAATTACAAAAAATTACTTTTCTTATACACAAAACGGTTTCGGGTCGAGAACTGTTGAAGGAATCTTCATTTAGTAGTTGGAAGCTGTCGCTGCGTTCACGACTTATATTGAGTGATTGCTTAGTCTATTCCTTGAAACCAACGAGAACCTATTGAATGGTTACTGAATATTGAGTGATTGCTTAGTCTATTCCTTGAAACCAACGAGAACCTATTGAATGGTTACTGAAGCAATAATAATATTGCAATGGGAGGGGAATATGGTGATTTTGGGAAGTATTCTGGCGTTGCGGCTTTATTCGCATATTGCGAGCAGGGCATTGGGTTCTGTCGAGATTTTCTGAATTTTTTCAGTGCAACCTGGCTGCATTGTGCTGTCAGTTTAGGTGCATGTGAAGCTACCATTACACTAGAGCGGTAGGTAGCAATAATTATTTTTTTTTTCAATCTAGCGCTGAAGTATCACAGTAGGTCATGGAGCAGTACTTTTTCCCACTTTTTATTCATATGAGAATCAGCATTTTTGAATAACATTATTCAGTCATAATACCCTAATCTAAGTAGAAGTACAATGGTGTTGCAAAAAGCACCTGTTTGCAAACCGTTCGTTGATCTGTCTGTCTAATAGGAAGGAAGAGGAGGGGTGGTTATGATACGACGCCGTTACCGCGCATGCAAGGGCACGAAAGAAAAGTTCTCGAGAAGACGTGTTATGTGGTTTTATTGTAAATTTGGCAAAACTCATTTCACAATCACTGTCAACTTGTCGACACAATGACGGACGAATGCGTTTAGCCTTTAATCAATATAGCGATGCAAAGCATTGCCACAGTTGAAACGAGTTATGTATGAAGCGTGCACTGAACCGGGATTTCTCTTTCGCGCTTTTCTATGAACGCTCGGCGTCTTATAGCTCCCCTGCCACGAAGCGCGCTGCTTCCAAAATACATGGAACACCGATGCGTACGAACACTTAAAAACGTGTCATGCAAACGCTGAGCAACCGGAACTGTTCTCGCGCACTTCTTTCTGCACACGCTTCGACATCAAATGGCGCTACCGAGAAGCCCACTGATGCCCTCGGAGACGAGAAGCCTGGCGTGGCCGTGTCTGCTAACGCTGAAATTGCTCCCTCACTTGCCGCACACGAATGGAAACATACTCGGTAACCCAAGTTTGCGAGAGGTTCATTGAAAAGAGGCAAATATCCAAAGCATTCTTTGCGCAGCTCGCTAAAGGGTTGGCGTGAAAGGCGTTCATTGGAAAGTGGCACATACCCAGTACATTTGTGGCGCAGCCTGCTAAAACGTAGAGTTGACATATGTTCTATTCCGCTCAGCATCAGAGAAATTTAAGGAATCTTTTTAGTGACAGTAGAGCCGCATTGCGAATGGCACGTACCTAGTTACCCAAATTGATGTCAAAGGCGTTCATTGAACAGCAGCACACAGTTACTGACACATGCCTAATGAAGGGCATTCGCATCAAAGAGGTTCATTGAAGACTGTAGGAACACTTAGAGTACGCTTAAGCTTCGCATTTAAGAGTGGAACGTGATAGCGTTATTGGTCACCGCTGACGCCGACACCGATACCGTATATTCTACTACATGGGGTCCGATCAAAATTTAGAAAGGCTTGGTTTCCAACACTCCCCTCAATGTTGCCTAGAACCAAAGTACAGCCAAACACCATCAGAATTGAAGGACGCTTAAACTTCGCCTTTAAGAGCGGAACAGGATAGCATTCAAAGATCCCTGGCAGCTTATCAGGCTTTTTTTTCTCGTATATTCGAATTACAATCCGACGCTATCACGTCTGTAGGTTGTGTTTAAATCGTCCTTGACAATTTTTCTGACGGATTTTACTTTGAGAAATTCAATTTTTGTTCACTAACGCCTTGCGCCACGCGAAGGGCCCGCCCCGTCGGGGTGGTTCGGGATGCTTTGGTTCAGCATGATTATTTCCGCCAGACGCCGATGCTTACGCCGGCGCCGACGCCGACGCTGACGCCGGATTTTCTGCGACACGGGTCCCTTAACGCTGTCGTGGTATAATGATGCGATGACCGCCGACGAGGCGTGCAGTCGTCCCTGCTGCATTTATTTGGGAAGGCGGAGAGTGGAGTGGCGGCTGCGGTGACCAGCGCCACGGCCACAGGAGATAAAAAAAAACGAAAAAAAAAATCGTCGATGCCAGCGCAGTCGAGAATGAGAACACGTTGTATTGCTCATGCCTGTTTCGCCGTTCTTGTCCTACAGCATGACCAATTGCAGATGGCACCGCTACATGTTTCTCCTTGCGTCGTCCTCCGGCACGTTGCCCTACCAGGAATCATGCTGGAGCTGTTACACTGAAAATCAGACCACGTCATTGCGGTATGCACATAGGCTCAGTTCGTGTGGGCGCTATTTGCATGCACATAAATGTAAATGTTTACAGTGTGCGTTAGACGCTATCTACACATTTATGCAAATATTCGGAGTTGGTGTGAAAGGCAGGGGCGTAGCCAAAGGGGGGGGGGGGGGCTGATGGGGCTTCAGCCCCTCCCGAAATGTTTTCGTGCTGTCATGCACAGCCGACTAAAACAACCACCGGCGCCCGAAATTGTTCTGGATGTTATCTACAATGTCTTTTTCACACTTTAAAATACATTTCGGTGTGAACATTGCGAACTCGGGCTGAATTTCTTGGCAACGCCCACGCACCTGGAGTGATATACGCAAGGAGCCCCAGCCGAGCACAAAGTTTCACGGGCTTTTCGATAGCGAGCGGGCGCGTCGCGGCATCTCGCAGCGGCCACAGAATCTAAGAAGCGCATGGATTTTTATTCCGAAATTTTATGGGTATAAAGTTCTCATAAACTTTCGACGCGAAACGTGCACTGACAATGCCGAAGGCGTGCTTATGATTTTTATTTCTGGAAATATATGGGTTTTTACGGTTCTTATAAACTTGGGCCAACATGCGCGCACTGGAGCCCTCGTGTCCAAGCCGTTCCAGAAAAGGAAGTACGCGCTCGCAATCTTCCGCACACACGAAAATATTAAATATCACCGTGACTGTCAGCTGGCAGCTGATAATTTTCTCCAAACATTTTCAGGAAGCGCGCATAATGTGATCGATCAGCTGGACCAGGGCAGACAAAGTAAAATAAGAGAAAACAGAAGAACGCTAACGGCCTATTATTGGGGCAGTGCTGTTTTGCGGGCGACAAGGTGTGGCTCGCCGTGGGCATATGGACAATGGTCCTATGGATTTAAGCAAAGCCCCCGCTGAAAATACTGGTATTTTCAGAGCGCTTCTTCGCATGCGAGCTCATTGTGGAGATACATATCTGAAGAACCATTTTGAAAGTTGCCCAAGTAGTGTCTCGTATTTAAGCTAAAATGTACAAAACCAAATTGTAGATATTTGTGGTGAAATTATCAAAGAGAGCCTAGATGCACAAGTAAACACTGCAGGCTGCTTCTCCGTACTTGCTGACGAAACGACGGATATTGCTGTAATCGAACAGCTTGCTGTTTGTGCGAGGTACCTAAACAAGAATTTCAACGATATCTAAGAACTGTTTTTAGGTTTTAGCACAGGAATAGATGTCCTCTCTCATTGCGACTGTATATTATATGTACATGTGTACAAACTGCTGCCGATTCTAGCCTCCCTTCGAGTGACCACTGCCAGCGCAGAGAGATCTTTAAACAAGAGGTTACTAAAAAAACTATTTGGGTTCTGCAATGTCAGAGGAACGCATGGTTATGCTGGCGCTTCTATACGCCCACGGAGATGTCGGCATCAACGTGTACGCAGTTATTGAATGCTTCGCTAAATTTCCCCGCCGAGTGAAGTTGGTCCTTTAGATAGCGAAGAAGCAAAAATCAATGCGTGTAAAAATATCTGTTCCTTCACGTTCCTAAGCTCGTAATTAGGAAAACGTATGACTGTTCATTAGCTTTTCAAACCACGGAAATTTGCACCGTTTATTGTAACAGTTAGCATTAGGATCAAAATTATCATGCGAATACAAAAATTACAAGGTCATCAATAACCAATTTAAAGCGACCGTGCTCATTGGAAGCCCGGTCCACGCGGCGTTTCCCAAAAACGCACTCGGATATTGGGTAGTTTAACTTGGCGCATCATCTGTGGCTTTCGTTTGTCCTTTTCTTTCCTCTTTAGCTACTTTAGCTCTACTTCTTTTTATAAACGAAGTAATACCCGTCTTTAATTTTGGGTGAAGAATAATTGTTGCCACGGTGGAGGCAGTTAAAATACGCATTTTCTTATTGATTTCTGCCTTATTTTTCCATTATTCTAGGCGATCCCACACTGTCGATGCCACATTGTCGTGGCCGCAGCATAGCCGAAATGCATATTACGATTTCTGCGATCATAGTTTTGTTCTTGCCTGAACCATCTGTCTTTATATGCGTGAAGTTTTATATGCGCAACATGTTTATTTGTCTTGTTTAACGCATTATATACAGGGACGTTTGCTTGAATACGTATATTTATTGGAGACTTATACGTATATTTAAATATCTTGTTGCGAGGTTTTGTGTATACAAGCAGTGAACTTGGTTTCCCGCGACACTTTCTTGCCCTTTATCTTCACATTTGTATATTCCATTCTACACACGCAAAGAAAATGTATATTTTGCGGAACGTATGCTTTTTATATGTACTCACTGTTCCGACTATAATGTCGGTGCAATTACTCACAATACACGACGGGTAATAGCTTCTCCTGCGCAATCCATTGCAACGAAGGACATCGTCATCGAGGTTTTTTCCTGGCCGTTGCATATGTACGAAAATGTAAACAAGCTTGGTTTTTGAATCACAAAGATTCATCAAAATATTTGTCCTCAACTTGTTCTTTTTATGGCCTTTACGTTTTTCATATCAGCTGCATCCACTGCTTTGCTGGTTTCGAACTGATATAGTTCTAAAGTTCACGTGATATTTTTTTAAACTTATAGATAGACAAAAGAAAAACGCGGAAGCATTGATATAAGTTATTCTGCGACAATTTTTGGGACATACGAATATATTATTTTACGAAAAAATACATATTTTACTTGTCCTTACAGTGCATAGCGTTCAATAACTCGTGTGCAGCATCTAATATGCAATGTCATTGGTGATGGCACTGCAGTTATTATTCATGCATTTGATCCCTCGACAACTGCTATAAGGAGGAGGCCGCGCTGCAACATGAGCCCCCCCTCCCTAAAGAAATTTCTGGCTACGCCACTGGTGAAATGCTTAGTACAAGACTACAAGTAATAGTCTACGTTGGAAGCGAAAGCAGGTCCCGGGGCACTTAAACAATATTCGAGTAGTCTGGGCTGCGAGAATGTCGTGGGTCTGGAGGCGCCACGCAAGGGTGTTGTGCACACCAGCGGACATACTCGAAGTATGGTTCGGCAACTAAGCCGGGCAAGATTGTGGGCACCGCAAGAAAAATAACACCGCTCAAGCACTCGATCCGTACAGATGTTTAACCAGCGAAGCTTAAACGTGCGGCCCCAGTGTTTAGCAGTGGGTTAATCCCGACGCTGTATTGAAGCGTTTCTCAATTATTGGTTACATGTTTGTGTTTCTAGTGGAACGCAAGCGCCAATGGAGGGCGGTTGCTGCTAGCCACGGCGCCGAGATAACTAGAGATATCGAACGCATGCGTCAACGGCGAGCCCATGAGGTGGTGTTGCGGACAGAGCAGCGTCAACGTGGCAATGCCGGGAACGCGTTCGCGGGGCCATGCCCGCTTTCGGCGGGAATTTCTCGAGCGGCACTTTGGCTTCGGCTGCGACTAAACGTCCACGTTGAAATCGCGAAGTGGTACGCAAGCGCCAATGGCGGGCGGATGCTACTAACCACGACGCCGAGCTAACTCGTGATATTGAACGCATGCGACAACGGCGAGCCGAGGAGCCGGAATTGCGGGCAGGGCAGGTACGACGCAGAGAACAACCTCACTATAACGGCACCGCCAATGGCGCGCACGCTTGGGTGCGACGTAGAGAACGACGTAAGTGACGGGGCAGCAAATGGAGACGTTTAGCGAAACATGAGACGAACGGCCTTTCGTTTCGCCTAGCCATATACACCTTTCGCTGTAAAACAGGCACACAGAGGTAATTGCCGCACTCCCATGGACGACGCCGAACGCCGAGAACAGCCTATTGTGGCGATGTAGAGAGAAACGACGATGTGAGTTATAACAGCACGAAGAGCTTCGCTGTGTACTTCGTCCCATACTAATTGTGGACGAACCCGCACTCTGCGCTCTGACTGCTAGCTGCGTGACCCGTGACGTGCGTCGAAATTGCTGGCGCGCGCATTGGTGTCGGAGCAACGCTGACTGCTGCGTTGGACGGCCTCTGAGGCGCGTGCAGCAGTGCACCGGGTGGGTCACGAAGACTGCCTTGCAGGTGAACGTGGCGCGCACTGTCGATCCCACGTAGGTGGAGACGCGATGAGCGGTGAGTGGTATATGTACTGGCCATGCTGAATAGAGCTAGTGGTCGTAGCATGATGCAGTCGCCCCGTGTCACTGGTTGGCACGGCAGACAACATGTGAGTGATTGCGTCAGTGTTTATGGCCGGAACGGACGAAGGGAGCGCAGTTCATAAGAAGGCAGGCTCGGGTGCCGACTCAAAGCCTGGCTCACCGAGCGGTGTGGGCGGATCGGGTGGACGGCTTGTTTGTAGGCGAGCGGCTAACAACAAAGTGTTGGAGAAAGACCCACTTGCCTGCCGCGCTATAGCCAGCTCTGGATCTGCGTTGTCACCGCTGTCACGTACCGTCAACGACGGCAAGCAAGGTGTGGAGATGGCCGGCACCTGTCATGAACTCGTACCCGGGACCGGAAGAGGGTGCGCGGATGGAGCCGGTGCATTCGAGGTATCTAGCAATTTTACAGGAAACTGGCTAGATACAGGCATAGATAGATAGATAGATAGATAGATAGATAGATAGATAGATAGATAGATAGATAGATAGATAGATAGATAGATAGATAGATAGATAGATAGATAGATAGATAGATAGATAGATGACTCCAGGAAAATGCCTCAAATGCCCTACGAATGCTAACATATTAAAAAGCCGGGCAGAGAAGTATGTATAAAATAAGTTGCGATACGATTTTCTAGGTGCGTATGGCCGAAGAAGTGCGAAAGATGATGGCATGTGTTGAGCGAAGAAGTGAATGCTACAATTATAGTCGGAAAATAACAAGCTTCAATTTGAAACGTAAACGTATGGCTTGGCGGAATACATAAAACGTTTGATAGCAAAGTATGATTATCCCTGCACTGTTACATTTAGGGTTTTTTTAGCCTGAACAACGGCACACCGAAAAAGACGAATCCTCAACCAAGATAATTACTTTCTCCAATCAGCGGTTACTTTTGAAAATGGAGCATTATTAGCAGGAAGGACACTTTTCTGCTTCGCAGAAAAAGAACTGCTTTTATTTAAAGATAAATCAATGTTGGCTAACGGGTATTACCCGCATTCTTCCTATTACTTTGTACAGAAAATCTTCAATTTCATTGAGTTAAAAATGTAATTGTAAACGTACAAATATATTCATCGGAACTCGTCATGCCTGAATGAATAACTACAAAGATGTACAGCATGTCCATACTTTTCCAGGTTTTAGCCATGCTCGACTCTATCGCCTATGGGCAAGCGCAACGTTTCTGTGAACGCCCTGGTCACAGCGAGCTGATGAGCAGTCAGAATGAAAGTGCTTGATTGCTTTTTTTTGTTTTTGTTTTTTTGTTTTTTAAGCGTACTACAGCGACGAGCAAAACATAAGAGAGGAGAAAATAAAACGCAGCGTATTGTGGTGACTCTGCAAAGAAGGACCGAACACGCTTCTATTTCCACGCACAGCTTAGTGGAGCAATAACGTCTTTCCCGGATGTGCACTCGTAGCTGGCCGCCAGGAAGTGTCAAGTGATTGGTCCTACTTCTGCGAGACTCTGCGATACTACGGAACTACCCTAATGTGCGCCAAAACTTTTTTTTCCGTTTTTTCTGAGGCATTCAGCGCAGGTAGTCTCTCTGCGAAACTTCTAACAGACACTTCAATTCTTGCCGGTGCGCTAGAAACGATTTCCATCTTTTTGATTTTTCTTACGGCTTACCGGCATTCTTTTTTCTTCCAACTTCTTGTGATTTCGTTAATGAGATACTAACTTCGCGATGCACCTGCCAAAGTAGACAGGCGGTGTGAAGGGAAAAAACACTGTACCACTTGCCGGGACGGCGCACGTTTTCTGGCGGTCTTATAGTTTTGATGAGCAGAATGGGCTTATCGCTGTCGTATCAGCGTTCGCGTGCTTGCTCGTTCCAAGTGCGCCGATGCTGCATGATTTATGCGCCACTACAACCTAGAAGCTAGCATCCTTCTTAAGCTGAGCGGTCGGTAAGGACGTCTCCGAACAGCGTCTCTTTATTTAGATTTACCTTTCTCGGTAGTTAATCTTGAGAGCATTATAGACGCTGTCACAATCCAGCCTGCAAGTTTTGCCTATTGATGAGCTGCTGTTTGTTTTCTTTCTGTTTGCTTGTTATTCCCTCATCAACAGACGTGCAAAAGAACTAGCCAAAGAAGAAATGGTTGAACACTTCTCAATGTTACTTCTTGATCCTTGTGTGGAACTGTACACGGATGTCTGAGTATGCAGTCATCATAGTTGAGTAATTGCGCTTAAAGGTGTTGGGGTGCCCGGGATAGGAGTGCTCGGGCTACGGCACCTGCTTTCCTTTGAAAGCACCATCACAGGAGACAGACCGATGTAAGATCTCCTGCTGTGGTCGTATCACACACGGAACGTAAAGCAACTGCAGTGTGCAACTATTGTTTACAGAAGACGAGAGCTGTCTCGGTGAGTTCTAAACGAAGGCATGGGTAGCTTGGGCTGAAGATCACTTTCAGTTTCCTGCATGGTGTTGCCCACTGAACGCATAAGTTTATATATATATATATATATATATATATATATATATATAGGTAGATAGATAGATAAACTCGAACTCAACGGCGAAAACACACAGCACACGAGGCTGTCTGCAGTAGGGGCTCTCTGTCGCCATGGCGGATCCCTTTTAAGATACGGCCCTCGCGGCCGAGCCAGCGGGAGCCGCAGCCGGAGTGCGGTTGATCAGTGTTCATGATGAGTCTGCGTGAATGGATAAGCCGCTAAAGACCGATAACGGCTTATAATGGTCGGAATGACATTATATATATATATTGATGAAGGCGCCAGGTGCGCTAATGTCGTTCCGATCATTATAAGCCGTTATCGCTCTTTAGCGGCTTATCCATTCACGCAGACTCATCATGAACACTGATCAACCGCACTCCGGTGGCTCGGCCGCGAGGGCCGTATGTTAAAAGGGATCCGCCATGGCGACAGAGAGCGCCTACTGCAGACAGCCTCATGTGCTGTGTGTTTTCGCCGTTGAGTTCGAGTTGAAGAGAGATGTGCGGGCCCCTGTCTTGCAAGCGGTTTGCGATGGGTGCTTAGTGCGGCGATTGCCTACCCCGTCGTGTGCTCTGTGTTCTCGCCGCGTAGCTCTCCTTGAAGCGACAGGCAGCACGAAATTGAATTCACTCAGTGCTGCGGGCGCTGCCTTGAAAGCGATCGTATTATGGTAGGCTACGTTGGATACGCATAGGGATGCTTACGCATTTAATAAAAGAACCCCTGAACAGAGCCGAAGGAAGTGAAATCGCCGTCAATGAAGAAGTAAAATACTTAGGAGTTACACTATCTAGCCGCCCTAAGTAGAAACCACGTGTTGTTTTATTCGCAATCGTGCTTTTGGCTAGCTGTCATTTCTCAAGAGAACGCTGCGGGAGACTGCAGCAATAGTCATATTAAAAGTATATGAAACACTTCTAAGGCCAATCTTGGCATACGCTGACATAATATAGGACCCACATCAGAAGCACTTAATCGAAAAGATCGAGGGAATTCAGAAATTGGCACTCGTTTTGTCTACAAGGACCTTTTTACTAGAGCAAATTATCTGACGCTGCTTTTAGCTATTCCACACTGGAATTGTTCGTGAAATGTGCAGAAAATAAGGAAGATTTCTTATCTTCTTTGTTTTGTATGGTGCTTTTCTACAGTTTTTTGTTTTATTTTGTACTAACACTTGTTTCAAATTTCGCTGACATTTAGTGTTGTGCTACTATTTACTTGCTGATTGTGTAACCCATACCTGCCTAGGCCCGGAAAAGGGCTGCATTATTCGCAACTACAAATAAGAAAAACAGGTTCACGCGATTTGTAACTCGTGTAAGATTGAAACGTGATATTCATTTCTAATCAATAACCCAATTATCGGTGCTTCCAATATAAAAAAATGTTTCGTTAATACACAAACGTTGGAAAACATTTATCTGTAACTCCACGTCTATTTTAAAGCAATATTTTTTCCAATGCGCTTCTTTCTAAACTGATATTGAATACAATATATCTATATTTATAGCTTTTCTCTCATGGTGTGGGTTCCACAGTTCTTGTTCATCATGGGTCACTCAACGACAGGTTTGGCTTGTTCTTGTGTTACGCTGCATTTATCTTGCTTTTTGCTTAACACACCTTGGCGACTTGATAGGAACAGAGCGAAGAACTTTGGAGATATCGAGAATAGTCCTGTCACTTTATTTACTTACATTGTGCCTTTGTGCACTATCACCGTAATCCACGGTCCACGCAAGTTGCTGTGCGACTAAAATTGCAGTCTTAAGGATATATCCTCTTGTTTCGGTCAACCACGATTTTTTTCGCTGTAGGATATTCGACGACACAAAATACCATAAAAATCTATTATTCTTCGCATAAGCAGCCAACATTGTGCAGACCCGGTCAGACTTTACGTAAGCTTGAACAAACTACATCAATAGAAGTTTCGAGTTCAATCGGCGGTGCCTACTATACCACAACAAACGAATATTATGATCCAAAGGCTTTCGAAGCCAAAAAAAATTCTGGCTTTCCCGTAATCGAGAGTAAATTTAAGCATGAAATGGCTACGGGCAAAGCGGAGTGGTGCCGCGACGCAGGCCTAAAAGCATACTGAGCCGCAAGGAGCTTGTCTTGAACTGAACCTCGTTGCAAGTCTCGTCTCAGCCAAACAAGCATCCGCGGCGCGCCGGACGCTTCCGACCTGGTCGCGCAGCGTTGCGCCATGTCTCGAAGGAGGTTGCACAAAACACGCGCCGCGGAAATCACGGACCTTTGGTGTTGAAAACAGCTCGGGCAATCATGTCTCAGCGCCAAAAGATAACAATCAAACGTATAGTGCACTGTATCTTCCTCTTGAACATCGCTATTGGAAATGACAAATAAAACTTCAGTGTACTAGAAGTCACAGCTCGAGTGATATTGTTAAGAAAGCTCAGTAAGAAATAGGAAGCATTATTTTTTAAACTTGCTTGGGCAGTAATTAGTGTATGTAATGCGGTCGTATACAAGGGCTTGTTGGACCGAGACCACATTTTCTTAAGTATTGACTGGTTGACCGGATGATTGGTTCTCGTTTCATTCGAGTCTTAGAGCCCGGATAATGTGTGTCGATTTCGGCTCAAGGCAATGCTAAAAGCATTTCATGCTTAATATGTAATGATTTACGTCGGTAGTCTGGGGACGGCCTGGTGCCCCAGTGCCCACCAGTTGGCCCCAGTCCAGGCCGGCCGCGCCCAAAGCGCCCACCAGCTGCTCACGCCACCACTCGCGTGTTCCTTGTCCCTCTTCCACTAATGGCTTTGATGTCGATCTCAGCGGCACTCCCATACTGCCCCACCTTCTGTGAAAGCGATGATGGTCCTGGCCCAAGGTTGCTTGCAGTAACGGCACGGCACCCCCGCCGGCGGACAAAATCTTGCAGACTGCTGCACCAAACGGGGATCGGTGAATCAGACAACGTCCGAGTCGCTAAGATTTGCCAGGAACCCACAAGTCGTAAACCTGGCTAGCTTCCCGGACGTACACCTCGCGATGATGCGCCAGACCACGTGGTGTAGCCTCCGAGTTGCTGAGGTCTTCCAGGAATGCGCAGGTCCTAAACCATTCTCGAAGGTGCATTCGTTCGCGGCTTCCTCCCTTTCCTCGTTCAGACGAGCTTCTTGTCGTCGTTGCCGCTCTGTCGCCGCTTCCCTCGCTCTCGCCTCCGTGGTGGCTTGCTGTCGACGTTGCCGGTGAGGCACCGCTTTCGGCGCCCTCAAATACGGGTCCGCTTGGCGTTTTTGCCGCTTTGCCGATGCTTCCGGCGCCCTCGCCGACGGAGTAGATTGCTGTCTGCGTAGACGCTGAGCCGCAGCATGCCGCGCCTTGCGTTCGTCCATGGCAGAAAGAGATTGTGTGGTCTGGAACGCGCCATACACAGCAGCGCCATCTCGTGTATAGAGGTTGAGCCGCTGCATGCTACGTTTCATCCATGACAGACAGGCTAGGCTAGACTCTAATAAGATTCGCCCCTAATATGCCACTTAAGATGGCAGTCGCGGTTCGCACCATCACTCCCGCGTTGCTTGTCTCCTTCGTCCACTAATGGCTCCGATGTCGATCACGGCTGCGCTCTTATTGTAGTTATTGATTTACTGTGAGACCATCACACTTAAGCATGTTTGAAATCACCGAACTACGTCTCACAATTTCTGCAAATAATAACAAATGAGTGAAATGTTTGTACACTCTTAGCCCGGTAACGTTTAGTAAAGGGGTATATTCTCACAAATTTGTGCACCTGTAAAGAAACGTTACATAGTAACCTTTATTTAGGTTACTATGTAACTTTTTTTTAGGACATACTCTCACAAATTTGTAACCTATAAGTTGGAAATAAAATTGTAACGTTTACATAAGTAACATTTAATAAAGGGGCATATTCTCACAATTTTGTGCACCTATAAAATAAATGACTACGTGTACCTGTACTAAAGGTCACTATATAGTAACCTTTAGTATAGGTACACGTAGCCTTTATGTATGTAACCTTTCGTGTGGACATACAGTCTTGCAAGGCTTCACACGTGCGTCCTTCTGCGCATGTTCATGAATTTAGGACATTGATTCTTCGGCCAACCACCAAACTTCACCGCAATGCACTAGCGTAACTCACTGAGCAGAACTTCAAAAACTTCTACTTCAAATGATCCGCCAAATTTCTACAACTTTCAGTTACCAACGTCAGGAGGATACTCGTTTCTGAAAATATAGGCTTTAAGGCACTTAGTCATAACTTCTCTGCTAAATTATATTAGCGCTTTGGTAAAGGTTAAATCACTGCTATAACTCAGCAGGGAAATTATGACTAAGTGTCATAAAAGCGTATGTTATCGGAAAAAGGTATCCTTTCGACGTAGCTAACGGAAAGTTATTGAACTTTGGCTGATCTTACGAAATATAATTTTTCTGAAAACGCTGCTCAGTGAGTTATGCTAGTGCCCTGCAGTGAAGTTCAATGGGTGGCCGAAAGAGCAATGTGCAAAATTCATGTGCATGCGCAGAAGGACGTGGGGGTGACAACGTGCAAGACTGGATGCCTATACGAAAGATTACAAAAAAGGTTTCTAAATATGGCCGCAGGGGTTATGCGCTAATTTCTTGGACATGACTCACTGTCGAAAACTAAAAAAATTTTCAGATCTTAAGACAAAATGACATTTTATTGCTGTGAAAACTTCTTAGCGGCGACAGACAGCATGTGCGCGATAGTGAATACATTTGGGGACAAAATTTTACTTATTAGCTTTTTTCATTTCGTTGGGGACATGTAATTGCATACTGAAGGCTGCCAGTACTGAAAGCATACCGATTTGCCATAATTGTGCCTGGCACCAATTTAGAGAAATTTAATCTGCAATGAAGTGCGTTGCTATTTCAGTTATTCTTTCTGCACAACCTGCAGCAAAATTCTGTAAATATCTCAGCTAGAACAGCAATGCATTTTATAGCATCTTTGCTGCAAAATTCTGTAAATATCTCAACTAGAACAGCAATGCATTTTATGGAATGTTAGCAGTATGTGTTTTTGAGACTATTCTGTGGCAGAATGCTTCCAGAAACCGGATATAGAGTGCTGATTGACCAGCTCTGCCGTTAACCACGATTGTTTATTTACCTGCTAATCTATCAAACATCGGTAATGTTCGTACTAATGATGATTATTCGAGTTTATTGGCTCAATTCGTACTAATGATTATTGCTGAAATTCTGTTGCGATGACTATAAAACTTGTTCCACAGAAATCAACATTTCGTCTCGAATTCTCTTTTTAATATTCAAGGACAGACTGGTTAACAACGTGTAAACCTTTGCCACCTTGCTATTTTACAGCGCGGGTGATTTACACAAGGCAGCAATTAGGCATGCATAACTCACTCGCTGAGGTGATCGAGGCCCAGCAGATGGCTCAGGTCGTGCGTCTATCGTCCTCGCGGGCTGGTAGGCGCATCCTGGAATCCATAGGCTGCGGTCTTACGGAGACTAACCAGCGTAAAGTGACTCTACCATCCTCAATCAGAGGTACGTTTACGGTAGCTCCACTTCCAAGAAATGTCCACCCGCAATACAATGTAGGGCGCCGCATAGCTCGGGCCCGTTCTTTATTGAAATCGGTTGCAGATAGTCGGGATCTCGCAGCCTTTGTCGATGCAGCCCAGTACGGGCGTTCCGATTGTTTCGCAGTGGTTTCTGTCGACCATACTGGCAAACTCCTATGTTCTGCCTCGGTTCGAAATGTTTCGGCAACGGTGGCTGAGCAAATGGCCATCGCTATAGCAATGAAGGACCCGTCGCGTCCAAATATATTCACGGATTCGCGGTCCGCAGCTAGGGCTTTCGCTTCGGGCTCGATCTCGCGGGAAGCAGCGGCCATCCTCGGCAGCGAGGGGGCTGCCGGGTTTCACACTATAAAATGGTTCTCGGCCCACATGGGGGCCAACGTACATCCCGATGTTCCCAACGCCAATGAATTTGCCCATGACCGTGCGCGAGGTTTCGCTCACCGCGGCGGTGCCGGCGGATTCGAAGGCGGGGACGCCGGGAGGTACAGGGACTCGCTCCTCACTTTCCACGAGATCTTGACTCATTATCATCTTTCTCGGAGGGCTTTTCCACCTCCTCACCCTAGACTCACTCGATCGCAATCGACGGCCTTTAGGATGCTCCAAACGGGGTCTTTCCCTTCGAGGGGCAGATTTAGTCACTTCTCGCCCAACATCGAACCGCAATGTCCGGACTGCGGAGAGGCGTACTGCTCATTAGCTCACATGCTCTGGCAATGTCCTGCGTTACGCGACACAGAGTTCAACAACGAAGAGGTCTGGGAGGAAGCCCTTAAAAGCGGCGACCTCTCGCTTCAACTTCGGGCTGTCCAGAGGGCCTGCGAGATGGCGGAGGGCCACGGTCTTCCGGTCCCTGCGTGGGAGCGGCCCGCTACTGCTACCGACTCCCCCTGAAAGGGGGCATCCAAACGCAGTTCCTCAGGACCTGAATAAAAGTTCTTTGTCTGTCTGTCTGTCTTCCAGGAATTAGTATAGAAGGCACGATGCATCAAGACAGTTTTACCTTTTGAAGTAAGGTGGCAGATACTTGGTAATTTCGGATTAAATTTGCAACACACAAAATAATTAATGAAATACACAGTATGTTGCTTTTGTATAGGTGAATACATCGTATAGAGGTTCGCCCCACAACATATTTCTTTGCTGCGGGCCATGTTGAAAGTTTCTTGCAAAAATATCATGTCGTCTTCTCATGATAGCGAGATTGCTAATAATTATATTTTGCACAAGTGGAAAGCACATCTGAAAAGGTGACACATTTCAGAATGAATGCGCATTTCCGCATGCAACATCTCTTGTATTGAAAAAGAATTATAGAGGTATGAGACGGCAGCACCCACATTCTGGAAATGATGTGAGTAGCAGCTGTGAGAAGGAAAGCTGACACAAAACATTTAGTGAAAATGTCATGATTACTTTATTTGCATATACAAAACAAGGTAACTGAAAGCTTTCCCTTCACAAGCAAAATTAGATTTTGCCTTGGTCTGTTTTCTTCTTCACGGCCATGACGCAATAATAAAAAAACTCTGAGTGCAGCGCTCCCTGGCAGCACAAATTTCTCCAGCATCACGAGGAATGGGGCAAAAAAAGAGAAATGTTGGAGGTTCGTGTACAATATGTTCAAATACAAATACTTATAAGTTTTAGACTTCCACGAGGAGGACGACCTCATCCCTGCTGCGAGCACAATCATGTCTCTTTGTTGCTATTATGTCAGTTACTAATTCCCCGATCTCCTTGCTGTGCAGTGGAGCCTACAACGACAGAAAAGTAATCTTACAATCTCATAGTTACTTGTTAGCGTCGCCCTGCAAACCACAGCTATTAACATGTAATGAAAGAGACACAAATAAACCACAAACAGATGAAAAACTGCCGCAGAAAAAAATAATTAAACACACATAAGGCGAATATACTCTTCTGTTTAGGAAATGTCGGTGACAATAAAAATTAAAGATCAAAAAGTGAACGAAAATGAATTCTCAAGTAAGTTCCTACTCCCCTTGAGAACACAAAGGACAACACCGCAATAATGTGACAGTTGAACAGTCAAAACGCAGTATCACGTGATTACAAACTAAATATCAGCACAAAACACCGGTTCCGTGCATGAGGTCAATGTTGCACGTCCGCATAAAAGTGCAACATAAACTTCAGATTTAAGAATAACCAACACGATTACTGATAGTCATACAAAAAATAATATTAGAAAAACAGTGCTTATTAAGCGAGCAAGTAGTTCAATGAAACTGAATAGTGCGAGCATGAGCAGGAATTGACGCTGAAATATATGACCGACACACACCGGCAAATAAATATCTGAACAGGAAGCATTGCTTACCTAGGTCACATTTATTGCTGTCTTCGGTATTCATTACAGCAGTCACAACACAACCGATGCTCACCACTCTCAGGCAAGCGAAGAACTTTTACCATTGGCCATCGGCAATGCGTCTCGTCGCAGCGGCCACGCAGCACGCCAAACATGTAACTGCTCCACGCCCGGCATCATGGCTTCTTTTCAGCCTTTAGGAGTCTTTTTAGTAACTGTACCACCCGTCACGAGTGACTCAGACACACAACACGCTTGGTAAGCGCACACCACCAAAACGGAGACCGTAAAAACGTGAGTAAAGCGATGAACCAAAGCGCGACACGACCGTTTCAAATCGACACCACTGGCGATACTCTTCCCGGCATGCATCGCGAGAGCTGCGCAATGCGAAGGATATATGACAGCGCTCATGTTTGGCTGAAGCTTAAGCGCGTTTGATTACGCCCCACATCTAGCGCAACTAAAGATAATAATCAAACTACAGTTCCATCAAAGTATCACAGGACCATATGTATCAAGACGCTAATATTCTTATGTTTCAGGACGTTGCTGTTCGTTTGTATTTGTATGTTTTCTCCCTGCTCATTTGGCCGGCCGCCATTGTGGCCTCCCACCGTGAGCGCACGTTCATCTCTCTACGAGTCCTTACTGGAGCGGCTGTCGCCCGCTGTCATGTGAATGTAGCGGCGTCTTTCTCGCGTGTTAGTGAGCGGGCAAAATTGGTGCGTGTCTGGCGTTCTCTAGTGAACCAACATTTGCTGTAACTTAGGAACCACTCCCTCTAATACGCCAAAAGACAAAAAAAAAGAAATAAAAGAAGAAAATTAAAGCGCGGTGGCCAAACATTCAGTTACAGTGTACAAGTAAGTCTGATTACGAAGCACCTTTCTCGCTCTGCAGATGAGTTATTCGACCTACTCTACGCTTTGATTCTGTCGGTCGTCGAGATTTTACAGTACTCTAGCGTGCGCCCACGTGCGACCTTCAGTGTGCTCCCACTGTTAGTGAGTGTCGCGTTTCAGGAAAATATAAAACAAACGCGAATATAGGGAGCATTGATACACAAGGAAATAGTAATAAAAAATATTGGGTACAAATATACATGCAATCACCATAATGCATCCGCTTTTAGTTTTTGTGCCGGTCTATGTTTTATACCACAGCCTAAAATGCCCGCAGCGGTAGCGGGGTCTTTCCATCACATTGAACCGTAGTGATAATACATGCCACAACATCGTTTGCCAAAATATTCTCCGCTTTATGTTCACTGTTTCTGTGGCTTCCTTTCAGATTATTATGGCACGTATGCAGTAGAGATCGGTGACGAATGAATTGATGCTGTCTCTCTTGAGCATACGCTCGTGCAAGATTTAAATTTATTTCTTACATTGCGAAACCAAAGATTCCCACTGGTGTCAATAAAATAATAATTTAGTCCAACCTGCCTCATTCCCGCGGCCGCACAACATATCGTATAGGTTAGTCCCGGCTAAAAACACCTCATCAGGATCGCAATATGACACAATAATAAGTAAACTTCCAATCCATACAGTAGGTCCCCTAAGCCACGAATGCCAACTCGCTGAGAGGTAACAATCTAAAGGTTACAAGACATTTGGCGTTGCAGTAACCTTTAAAATATACGCTTCGGCACAAGTAACCTCTAGCCGCGACGAAAATTCACGAAAACACAAAGATCAATTTTATTTTAGTCACCGAGTAACCTTTATGTTATAAGTTACTCGCATATATAGGTTAACATAAGCGTTACCGTACTAAGAGTGTACTATTGACATCAGAAAGGGCAACCATGCCCTTTAGATAATTGCAGCGTAAACTTTTAAAATAAGATTGTGCCTTGGCATAAACTCTCTCAAGGGGGAAAGTTTTAGTGAAGTCCTTTATACATACTTACATGCGTATATTCGCATCTACTCGAAGCGGAGGCCATTGTGGTGTCGAAAAGCCCGCAAACATGTATATATCGCGTACATTTCTTCCTCTTCAAACGTCTTCCGGAAGCTCCGTCTTCCCCATCGCACCTAGCGCTTATTACCCGTGCCGCAGCAATACAGCCCACTTGATTGCTCGGTCTCCGAGCGCCCTAATCGCTCGTTAAAGGGGGCTGAAACAGACAGCTATAGGACGTATGATAAATGACGAGGAAACGGTTCGATTGTGCTTCGCAGACTTCCGTGGCCAGGCAATGATCTGCTTTAGCTCTCTGGATTGTCAATGGCAGTGATCTCGACACGACAGAAAAGAGCTGGACACTACGCAGCCCCTGCATCCAATTGTACGATCAAATTTGATTTATTAGTTTTTTTTACTATTATTTGCAGAAAGGTCTCCCATTGAGAAAAACCAAATAGAAGAGATATCTCCAATAGTAGCCGTTTTGAAGGCTTGCAAGTTAGAGATGCTTGTGGCGGAGGCAGGAAGGCGGTTGTATTCTAAGGATCTCTGTGCCCGTGACAAATAATCAACGTTGGTACTGCCTGGAGGTACGCACATAACCTATTTGCGGATTATCAGCACGAGGTGGCATGTACGATAAGTGGTTAAAAATGTAGTCTGGCTGCACGGCATTATATTTTTGTTCTTGATGAAAGGCAGACAGGATGAAGAAAATTACAGCCCTGAAGTCAGGCGAGGTTACAGTTAAGTGGAGTCAGGTAACGTTGCCGTTTGTTTTATTGTGGAAATAATGCAATAATCAAAGTGCTTCAAAAGAATAACGTAGGCGCTGCTGTTATGGAGAACTTTCGGCAGGCTTCCCCTGGTTAGTGTTCGAAAGTGATAAAACGTATGCAGGATTGGGTTTACGCGCCGAAAATACACCAACAGAAAGCGGATGGACAACAGAGCACTGCGTCCTCGTCGTCGCGGTGTACCTTCTGCGAAAAAAATCTTCAATTCGGACGATCACCAAATTTAGTCCAATGCCTCGTCGTTTAGGAAGCATACTCATGTGCGCAGCTAACCAAGATTATAACCTGAAGTTCTGGCGGGGGCGCCAACACCTATGAAATGTTAGCACAAAAAAGCCATGCATGCGATTATGCTTTTGTGTGCCCGTAATCGACACAGAGGGCTTAAGTGCTTCTTTTGCCAGGCCGTGCAGTCTACTGTGAGATTTTTGAGAAGTGCTGAACGGTATATATCACTGCATTAGGTAATCCTCTTTAGCTTGTTTTAATCATGCCTCTTCCTCTTCACATATTACACGCCTTCACTTTCTCCCTGTCCTTTTGTTGCCCTTGCCCTAACGCTGATTAGCAGGCCCGAACAGAGTAGTTCAGGCCGACCTCTAAGTTTTTCTTTCATAATGAACTTCCGCCTCTCTCCCTCGATGCCTCGATTCCCACAGTTTCTGGCTTGCTTACAATTTTTATTTTTAGATGGAAAATAATTTTGTGAAATGTTTGTGTCAGGTGCCATATGCCGCGCGTATTAATTCACCGGCTTGAAGCAGCGTTCGTTCCTTCCACCAGCAGGCAATTGTCACTAGAATAAATGTAAAAAATTGCTAACAAGGAAGCTAACATTTTATGTTGTACAACAACCACATCTGCGAATTCAAGTCGTTTCTTTTCTGAAATATTCAGCACAAACGTCATACCATCCCCTGAGCCGATGGCATATTTTGCAAGATTAAAAATTTCACGCAGAAGACGTCTTTCATCCAATGGATTTTACTTGTCCTTCGATTACAGCTACGGTAAACTGCATCTCCCTTGTTATCACAGTTTTCAAATAGTTAAACTTTAATCAGTGTGCATGCCGTAGTAGCTGCGGAGATTTCAGCCACTTTTCAAGAAATTCGTCATTGCCGCTGGTTTACCCGCAGCTTGAATAACATCGATCCGGGGATTTGCCCGGCTCACAGTTACTTGAGACAGTGTCGTATCAACAAACTATACACTTCAGAAGCATCGAGAGCCTACTAACGCTAAAATTATAAAGCGCAAATATAAAATATATTTTTTGCGCAATATATTAAGAACAATTATTGAAAGACACGTTTTCAAATTGTACGCTAACATGTCATCTCCATATATTCTCGAAACAACAACCGCTTGTCAACTTTAATCGAACTTATAACGAAGCCCATGTAACTTTACGGGTGTCAATCTACAAACTCAAGTTGCGTTTACTAGCTGCACACACCAACTAAAACAAATTTTGTGCGCTTGGCTTCAATTGAACATCAGGCAGTTAGAAAAAGAAAGAATGCCCAAACAGGTTTGATTAAAAAATCAAAACTCCAAGCAAGTGAAGAGATCACACAGGTGAAAAATATCAAATAAAACCCGCCTCCAGGCTGCGACATAGCTTTTCTGCTATATGCGATAAACTGGAGAAAAATCTGCGTATAAAGCAAATAACACACTAGGCAACTCTTATCATGAGCACATGCTAAACACATTCAGTTGACCGAGTAGGAGTAGGCAAATAAAATGACAATTGCGTGCACTCCAGTGAACTTTGTGAAAAGCGACATTAGAGGTATATCACGTAAGCGTTACTTTTGATTTCACACGATCACACATGCGCACGCACATTGTCTCCACGTGTCGTTCTCTCGAAAGGTAATTTCAGAAACAATGGAAGTAGGATGACTGGCGACGGCTGTCGGTGAAAGCACCGACAGCTCCGTGAAGAAGCGTGCAGGAGCATTCACGCATGCTCGGCAAACATGGCGGCCGTATAAAGCATTGACTTGGCAGTTTCTGTGCTGAATACTTTCCTCTCTTCTGGTGCTCTAGCACTTCGTTGATTTAAATATGTGTTTATAGAAACGCGTGAAATACTCGCGCAAGGCTTACTGTTAGGGAGAAGCAGTTCTTCATATTCTCGTGAGGCTTGGAAGCGGTTCTCATTAAGATACCATGTCACATCGATGCTCTTAGTGAAAGATGATATGGGCAGTTTAGCCCTTATGCCCTTATTGTTGTATTTTTCTCGGCTAAATCTTTGTGAATGATTAGACAAACTAAATTGTCACCGGCGAGCACAGTTTGCTTCATATATCTTTTCTCTTTTTAAATTGTGTTTCACGCATTTGGTGTCAATTTTTGTTTGGTTTTTTCGTCGCCGCGCAAGGCTAGCCTTCTTCAGTGAATGAACAGCATTACGGAGGCGCCCTATGATAGTGCTTTATCATGAGAATTTACTTATCTACAAAACTAAAGAAGCCCTAGCAGGGTTCTCGGTCCATCATCAGTAACTTCTACATTTCCTGCACTACAATAACCGCTTTTGGTCTTGTATTGCTGCCACTTCTGCCCGTTCTGACGCAATATTACTTACTTTCGCAGTTATTGTGAACTTCTTAAATTAGTTTTGTACTTCGTGAGCTTAGGAGGAAGCAGTGAAAAATACCTGGTGCTGCATCTCGAACCTTCCGAGAAATTACACAAGAGTGTATCACACTGGTAATTCAGACAAGCTTTGGTAATATTCAAATAGGATAGGCTAAGAGGAACGGCGTGGTTGGCATTTCGTGAGACCTTGGTAAGCAGAAAGCATCGAATGTCTCAAACATCTCGCATGTTCGTGTGCTCTATTCGTAAAAGAAGTCCTTTCGCTGGTGCACTAACAACGCAGAAGTTGATGTTAACGACATCAATCATAGACTGTTTGAATACAATTCAATAGAAATACTCAAACACCCCATTTTCAGAAAGGCCGCTTTGCCGCAGTTGTAATTGATAAGTATCATTGTTGCGCT
Organism: Dermacentor silvarum; assembly: GCF_013339745.2. NCBI lineage: Eukaryota > Metazoa > Arthropoda > Arachnida > Ixodida > Ixodidae > Dermacentor > Dermacentor silvarum. Next base: position 108,850,643 of record NC_051161.1, read on the forward strand.
GCAGAGCGCTTTGGAGTGATGATGTTTTTTTTATTATGAGCGTGATAAAGTAATGAAGAACGTACTGAATACTGCACCATATCATATTCCTTGGCATTCTGAATGAAAGTAATTGGGGACGAATTTTCTGTTCTTAGTCATTGCGTGTTTATTATTTCCCTCGACACCTTTTTTTTGTCTGTGGACTGTATGACAATAAAATGTATGTGCACTCTCAAATCTGGCTTTGTTCGCGCGTTACGCGTTGCGGGGCTGCCTTGAAGGCATGGTACTGTCAATTATAATACAAGCAATACATTCTTCTATCTTAAGGTAATAAGTGTAGCCATGAGCTACACATTGCCGGAGAGAAGGTGTCAGTACATAGGACAAAAACCTTAGTATGGTCTAATTTTCGGCAGTTCACTTTTTCGCACGAAAGAAAACAGAACGTGAAAGAAAGAAAGCGATTGATGCATATACACACACACCAGCGCAACAGCTTGTTGATGCGTGTTGTTTCCTAAATCCGTTATTTGGGAACTCCTAAAACGGTTCAAGGCGGTACAAAAATTTAATAAATAGAACAAAACACCCGGAACACTGCGCCATACAACAATAACTACTTATGTGAATCCCGACAATGCGTCAAATACGAACGTGCTGGGAGTGAGAGAGGGAAAAGGTGGGGGAGGGGCTTTTGCTGCTTAAAGCAACGCTTCAACTGTCTTGAATGCCCATGCAGAGTGTTCTAAGATTCATTCTCTAAGAAATGTTGACGTTCTCGAACACAACCCGGCCCAGCCAGAGGCATACACGTGCTGTCGCTGTTTTGCCATTGTAGTATGTATGGTTTTTTTTTTTTGCACAAAGCTCACATAACGTAAGCGGTGAGCCGATTTAGTTTCAAGAGCGGTAACAGTTAAATAATTCTTATCGTCCTTATAATTTTTTGTTCTAGGTTCCTATCTCCTTCGCTGTCGAATGGACCATTGTTTTTATACTACAGGTCTGCACAGTGGAGTTTAAAAGTATGGCTTTTTGGGCTAGTTGTTTGAATACATCAGAGGGGGTCATAGCGCTAGAAGACACGGACAAGAACGAGACAACAGGACGAGTTGCTGTTGTCCCTTCTCATCCGTGGCTAGCGCTATGATCCCTCTGCTGCATAGTGGGTTGATGTTATACATTTTTGGGAAACATTCTTTTCAGATTGGAATGCTTTAGTAGCCAAAAAGAACACTCACACAGGAAAGGATTGCTGACTTACACCAAGGAATCTTTATTGCAGACGAACGATATACAGATGCAACACCAAGCAGCCCAGTCTCCGATGTTATATATTATTTCATAAGACGTCGCAGCACCATCCCAAACACTAAAAATTAGGCCTAAGTGCGTGTATACATACACACGTACGTACGTACCTTTAAGTATGTTACCAAGTCCGCATCCACCTGCAGGATATGTACAACACAGTCTTGAACAGACATTCATGGAATATGCATCGAAGCGCTTCGTGATGGAGCGACGTTTCAATTCTAACAGACGCTGCCTCTCAAATCATGCAATACCGAACACTCGTAAAGACGCGAACTGCTTAGAGCCGCGAACGTTTCATCCGTCAGAAGCCGAGGAAATGCGGGACACGTAATGCCTTTGAAATCCGAGAAACTCCTTCCGATGCGTTTGGCTGCTCGAGCAAGTTGCCGCAACGCAGCTCGTCGCAGTCGCTGCTCTCCTGAAACTTTTTAATCAAAAACCACCCAGCCGTAGCGGGCGACTCGAATCTTCCAGATCGGAGGCCTTTTGCAGGGAGACGCTCTGTGCGTGATCCCGTGTATTTGTATGCAACGCTGCTATCGCAATTTAAAGGCGGCGCACTGGAACCTAAGGCAACTTGTTCATTTACGCTTCGCGAGTTTTTAAAGTGTGTTTCCTGTTCGAAAGCACTACTAAGAATGTATTGCAACTTACGTAACGCCAAATAATTATACACAATTTTACCGTCTACTGTAAGTTAGTTTTATGTGGCAATAATCTATAAAAATATTACCTTCACTTTGCCTCCATCGAAATATGGCCGCCGTGGTAAGTCAGTATTATTGTTGTTGCTGTTTTTGATAAAACCATCGACACATGGAGAATGTAATTTAGAACGGTATCTCCTTATTCCTCAAAAATCTGCGTTGGTAAAAATGCAAAACTGAGAAAAAGCATAGCTACGTGATGCATCATTCAACTGGTTATTATAATGACGTCATGTTTTTACCGCTTTTCCAATATGTCGGTTTCGGTTTCTTCTACCCATCTCACTACCCGCATCTGGTAAGGAGACTAGCATTGTCTGGCTTCATCATGAATTACCTGATGGTGCCAGAGTGGCGAGTTTTCATCAATCTGGTGATCTCATCCATCACTTTTAATATCACCGCCTAACGGTCAAATTACAAGCGATACCCGCTTAGACCGTAGTAGCCACAGAAAGGCTGCGATTTTGCTGGCGATACCGATATGTCTAGGATCTCTAGTTAGCCTGTGTGCTTGCGGCAACAGCTTATAGCCCTCGTTTGTTCCAAAGTCACAAAATGGTCTTCTGCACCAACAAGTTATCTGGATTTCTGGAACGAGCATTTGCACTCCTGTTCAAAACAAACATATTTCGTGTTTCTGCCAACTGCTATCTCATGTGTCCGTCTCAGATAATTTCATCTTTATTGCGGGTATCAGCTCTGGTATATGTGTATGTTTCACAATAATAATATAGACTTGGCTACCAATTAACACTTCGGTGTGCGCGTTGCTAAGAATAAGAAGTGCATCGAATCATGTACGTTAAAAATTGGCGATGTTTTATAGTCGGGCGATAAAGTGGACATGACGTTGCTGTTAACACTGCATAGAATTTTGTATAATTTCTTTTGGAGACAGAGACGTACGTATTTACGTGTGTGTCTACTGAAGTAAACGATCACCCTTTGTTTTATTGTAAAAGAGCGTGTTTTAAGCACACAAAGTTGTAAGTCTTCGCAAACTACGTTTTAACATCCATATGAAATTCTTGAAGCTCCTTTTCATGAGAGCTTCTCGTTGTGAGTGAGGGCCATCCCGGGTATCCTCTCGAGAGCGTCTTTATCAAAGCACGCAAACACAGGTGGGACGTGGAGCTCCTTGCACGCTCAGTACTGTCAGCCTGCGCGTCCCCGAGAAGGGGGGGGGGGGCGGAGGGTAGTCTTCTAGGCCTCAACCCCGCCTATTGAATCCGACAGTGGCTGTGAGTGCCTACCATGAAACCTAGTCTAACATATTGCATAATCGTCAGCCCACGTGTGTGATTACTAAATATATATGTCGCGTCCGTCTGCCACCAAAGCATATACGTCAGCATGGTCTTCATAACCTTTTCAAGGAAATCAAACGAACGCTACAGAGTAAGCAATATGCCAAACTTGAACTCTGCTGAGAAAGAAAAACAAAACACTAAACGCGCATTTATGCATTTGTTGCAGTATATGAAATGAGCACAGCTTATTACTTATTTTGGTATAATGCCTAGCGAGTGGCACCACGTCTTATTCAAGTGTATTCGCACTTTGTGAACTATGACGGCTGACTGTTGAATACAGCCAATGGACTGAATGTGAGCGTTCTTCCGCTGCGCCTGTACGTATTCGAAAGAGACTAGCAGCTGGTTCCGGAAGTAGAGGTGTGTCCGAAAGAGACTTGGAAACCAAATTTTAATGATTATACGAATATTGGCAGTGTACTCATCCTTTCGAGATGATGGGCGACGTTATTGTGATTAGCAATTTATTTCGTGATCGGTGTGTAATCATTGATGATATGTTTTATATGTAACGTTGTTTAGTATAGGGAGCAGTACATACTCAGTTGCACGTAACGAGTGACCCGAGTCAACACCACCTAGATAGCACAAGGCCTGTTCACTACGATCCATGACGTCACTCTACCTGGTCCGACTGCCATAGAATCTAATGGGGATGCTCCCGAGTAAGTAGCGGTGATTTCGACGTCACCGCTTTAGTCCCGCCAGGCTTGGCAATGGATATGGAAATTTCGGGCCAGGAAGCATGACGTCATGTATCGCAGTGAACAGGCCTTGTGCTATCCAGGTGGTTTTGCCCAAGTTGGCGTAAAAGAAGTTCACTGAAGAGTGGCATAAACTCAGTGACGCATAGGTGCTGGAAAACGGTGGACCACCATTAAGTGTATTGCGGCCCAGGTTGACTGAGACCAGCATACTTAGTAGCATCTGCTTAAGGACTCATGTGGACGTGAAAGGAAGACGGTTAGATATGGACATAGATGGATGGATACTACAAGAGCATGAAATACTCTGAGAAGGCTAATCGCATTATTAATAATGTTAAGCGCAGTAAATGGGGAGAGGTGGCATGAATTAAAGTTGTGACGCAAGACGAAAAAAATAGAACACTGACCAAGAAAAAATTGTAAAAAATTTAAAGACGTTTTGGCTCCCAAAGAAAGATATTCATGTGCTGGAGCAGTATACAATGTGTGCCCTCTAAAAGATTGTGCACACTATCAGAAATATGATTTTTTTTAATCATGCGCAGTCATCCTGCCACTCAAGTCTGACCTCAGATATTACTGCATGTACTCAAGTGGTAAGCGGCTTTCGCATGCCAGGCGCGCATTGTAAGAGAGCGCGACAGTTCTGTATAACGGAGCATTTCAGTGGCTATCGCCTCATTATGGGACTTCTTACCGTATAAAAAGGGGCAATTTTGGATCCTATGACGGCTGGAATAGCAATGTTGGTACTGCGTATCGGCACGCTAGCAACGAACTGTCTCGTTGTAGGGCTCTAGGGACCTTAAGTGGAGTCATGTCATCGTCAAATGTCCAGCGTGTAATAGGAGAAAAAGTGGTACTTCAGTAGTTTTTTTTTTAGCAGCGAAGCTGTTTAAGCTATCCGTAAGAGCGTGCTCGTCGACCGAAAAGAAAGCTGCGCCTGTCAAAGAGCAATGGAAAGAATCCTTCAAGAGCAGCAATCTTCAAATTCAACTCCAGGCTGTCCAGAGGGCCCCCGACATCGCGACGGGACTTGGTCTCCCGGTCCCATCGTGGGCGGAGCCACCGACTTAATCTGGGGGAGCCTTCGGCTCGCCTAGATCTCAGTTCCTCAGGACTCAAATAAAGTTCTTGTCATGTCATGTCGATGACATCACCACGCGTTGCCTTGCAACCACCTTGCAGACCGGCATGTGCTTCGCCTCCTCTCCGTGGCGTGCCCAGGTCCTTGACATGGGACGTTAAGGAGAGGGAAGAAGACCATGCGCGTGGCGCGCGCTATAGTCGGGAGAGAGAGAGAGAAATTGTAGCAGCACCAACTAGGCAACGCGCAGAGCTGCTGACGACGCGGTCCTCATTTCCCCTCGTTCGCGCCGAACGCACACGGTGTCCTTGACTGTAGCCGGTGCCTCTGGCGGCGGCTTGGCAGGTTTCGACCAGCCATGCCCCTGCAAGTGTGGAGGTGCAGCTTGGCCGTTACGTCAGCGGGGAGATAAAGCTCGGAGCCGCCGCGACGACCGCAGAGCTCTCATTGGACTCTGTGGCGAGTACATGTAGCCTTGGCATGGGACGACCAAAGAAGATCCGGACACCCGAAGAAGAAGCCGCTCATCTTGAAGCGCGTCACGCGGCAAAGCGGTAATCTGCGCGTCGGCGGTGAGCCTATTTGGAATACCGTGCCTAGCAGCACTTAGCTTTTCCTCGCTAAGCTTGACCAAGCTTAGTAAAACCCGGAAGAAGCTAAGTCGATCCCCAGCTCCGCTATTTACTCCAGCCTTGCATCACCAGTGCAAGCTGCCCACTTTTTTTGGACCGATGCAATTCAATAGACACAAAGAATCTTCACTAGTAGGAATTATCGGCCAGTTCACTGATGCTGTACTAGGCCACACGATGTTTCTGCAGATGTAGAGGACCAGCTGAAAACATTTACAGCAAACAATCTAACCAGCTGACCTCTTGTTCAAAAAATGGGGTTTTAGGGCAAAAACCACCATATGATTATGAGAAACGCCGTAGTGGGGGACTCCGTAATAATTTGGACCACCCGGGGTTCTTTAACGTGCACCTAAACCTAAGTACACGGGTGTTTTCGCATTTCGCCCACATCAAAATGCTGCCGCCGTGGCCAGGATTTGACCCTGCGACCTCGTGCTTAGCACCCCAACACCATAGCAACTAAGCAACACCATAACCACTAATCGGGTGCTGACCGCTTGCCTTTATTTTAACCATTTGAGAGTAAGCAGTACACACACTTACCTTTTTGTCATGTACTGTTTTGCAGAACATGAAAAAACATGTTGCAGTAGATGTTGTGATAACTGTGCCTATAAAAATAGCTATTATAAATGAAGTTATCTTTACCATATTTATTGTAATAGATAAGACTCTTGATAAAAACCGAAGAATTTTCGCTTCAAAAGAAAGAACGATTCAATACTTTCTTGGAAAGCGGAATTATCAACTAGAAATTATGTTATAATAATATATTATATGTCAGATGGTACAATGAAAAAATTTGATTTGCTATTTGGGGTACTAGAACCTGAGCACTAACGCATGTGTGCTGCGATTCACTTACTCTTCCTGACCCTTTATTGTAACAGCAGCCAAAAGACAAGATTTCAGTAAGTGCAGGATGCTCTAATGGTGTTATTGTAATAAAATACCATTACTCTTAATTTGCGCGACAAAGTTTTAACAACTGTATGTGTAGCCGCGGAGAAAACGTTGATGCGCCGAAATAAAAGAAAACATCATTGCTCAAGCTAGGTAGGACTAAGATAATGCATAGTACCTCTCTGATAAGATGCTGTAACGTGGTTATTTGTATGTGATGGCTTGGAGGTGCAGCTACGGAGGGGACAGAAAAATTCAGACGTTAGTGATGCGCCTAATCTTAAGAATCGACGATTGCTTTTACGCTTGAAGTTTAAAGAGAAGGATAATTGTTTCTTGTTATTGGTAGGCGTGTGGTGTACCAACACACCAATATCTCTGTCATACAATTGCAAACACTTGCAGTGTTTGCACTCTTGCACTGAGCTCTCCATTTGTGGACTGCGTAAAAAATATTAAAAAGTAGCTCGGTCTGGTCGAGAATATGCCACTTTGGAGCAAAAATATGCGACGCGAAGTAATTCATACATGCACGCATACTCGCTCTAAGTGGCTCCCACGCAAAATGCGCCACGCGAACTCGGAGGACAAAACAGAGAGACAACGGTGCTTCACAAAACGTTTTACTCTGCCTGAAAACAGTACAGAGGGTCGTAAATTGCGGGGCTTTAGGCGGGCCAGATACGCCTGCGGTAAGCGAAGGGGCTCTCTGCCTCACATGTCTGCACGAGGTAGCAGGCTTGCGAGCCATTCATCCGGGACCGTCTCAGAAATGTGTGTTAAGTCTTCTCGTTTCTTGGAAAAAACGGGGACTTGTGGTGGTTGATAACACTACTGAAGCAGTCAATTCGATATGCAATTAGAAGTCTACGCTCAATAAGAGAATAATTCTACATAACGCCAAGTCTGAAATAAATCTGATTCTTCGGGGAAAAACGCTGCCGTTGCGTAATTTTCACCTTCCATACTGTACAACATTAGTGCTCCTGGAGCAGGGTCCACTTCGGACAATAAAACAGCTTAATTTTCAAATAATCTTGGCTTGCAAAAAAACCGTAAGCAAAACAACGCAACAGGGAACACCCTCAAAAACTGTCTGGTTACTTCTACTTTTGTAGTCACGGAACACTGCTGCATCATGATATTTTTGAATTTTTCAATTTCAATATAACGAAATCACAGAAAACGAATATCCGTGGCAGTGGTTATTAGAGTGATATGAAAATAAAGTAATCCCTTTTATTCCGCTCAGTGGAAACTGTGTAGGAGAAAAAAGGGCATTGGAATACCCGGAAAACATTGCCAGCAACATACAAAAAAGTGAGAGAGCCAAGACAAATGGGTTAAGCTCGCGGTAGAGTGTTTTAAGCCTAAATTTATATTTGAAAAAGAAAGACAGGCGCATGAGCGGCTCTGTCAAGTCGCTGTACAAGTGCACAGTTAGTGCGAAAGTCAGCGAGCTCGATCCGACGTTTTGTCACTGTAGATTTGTTTCTTTGTAAATACCTAGTTATGTTTTCCAACAATCACACGTTTAGCCTTTAAAGGAATGGCACCAGCAAGCAACGAACACGTAAAGGAAGTAATGAATTGAAGAAAAAACTAATAAACAAAGTTATTACAACCCGAGTGAATATAGTTTGAAGGTAGAAAGTGAGAACACTGGTGTGCTTGTAGCTAGGACACCAGTGCGCGCTTTGCTATGAATTTTGTAAGAATAAATTACATTTGGGGCTATTACGTGCCAAAACTTAAATCTGATTTTGAGGCACCTAGCAGCCAACGCACGGATGTTTTCCCTTTCGCCCTCACCGAAATGCGGCCGCAGTGGCCAGGATTTGATCACCTGACCTTGTTCTTCGCAGCACGAGGTCAAGTGGCCCTACAGACCCTACCACAATGGTAGGGTCTGAGTTTATCTCATATGTAACCACAGAAACCTTTATTATGCCGCATGCTGATACACGGATAAGATAACTTGAAGTGCTGCTTGTAATTAACTATTATAAATAATAATTATGACGTCCTGCCCACAAGTACCTCCGCAAATGTTAGACCTAATGTCAACATAAAGAAATACATTGGCAGTACAAAAGCTCTACGAATTACATTTTATAGAATGACTTTCCACTCATAGCATGACAATACAATGAGCGAATGAAATACGAATCGCAATTTTCACAGCGCTTGCGAAATATGTCGTACTTCAAGAAGACATAAAGGCATATGCAAAGACGAATCTCACATGACTTACATTAAAACTAACAAGAAGTAGTACCTATATATAAACTTATAGAAGGCACCTTATGGCTGTCACAGCCTTATCCTTTTCTGTTTATACACATTTCGTTCGTTGAAAGCAACTGAAGTATTTGATTACATGTTTCCCACATATCTCATGAGTGGTCTTTCTTCTTTTTGTGAATAAATAACAAGAGATATGCGGTACATACCGAGTATTTCAATTGAAACCAGTGTGTGGAGCTCTGTTTAAACAGATAATTTGGTCATTTATATTTAGCTACATTGATTGTGGTGTCTTGAGCTGAAACTAAGCAAATACGCGCTCCACCACTTTCTAATCTAAAACTAAGTTTCCTAAATATACTTTCTTTCACCGATTTGAAAAGTGGCAGCAATACACGCGCTGATAACGGTAGAAACGGTAGACCGATATGCATATTGCTGGAACTTTGGACAAACAATTAATGACCGGCTGTCGCGGGCTGTGAAATGATGCTACCTTACTTTTGCGGCTCGGTTTGCGCATAAAACTTGGACATAAAAAATACCTCTAAACGCAAAACGGCACCGGCACGCGGAAGCGGTCCCTGCCTTTCGCTTCCCGGTTTACAACTTTATACTTCTACTTCAACAGCGCAGCCATGTACCCCCTCCCCCCTATAGAGGAGCACTATAAATCAGCACTCCTGTGGAGCGCCACTGAACTAGGCACTGCAATGGGCCTCGAAGCCTTCGTGCCGATCATGCCACAGCCATATAAACATCACAGTCTAATCAATTGAACCCCCATAAAAAAGAAATAAAAGCAGGCAAGCGGCATGGAGAGAAACGGGTAACGCTTTAGTAACGCTATATATATATATATATATATATATATATATATCAAGCATTACCCAAATATTTCCGTGGCAGTTGCCCGCTTTTCTTGCTTTCAGTATATATATATATATGTGTGTGTGGGATGACACATGCGAATTGATATGTGCGCATGCTGTTCTGTTGTTTCAGATTTGCATGCGTGTATTACTTATGCCGGAATACAGCACGTACCTCACTAGTCACAGCTATTTCAATTGCACGCGTCGTTCTTTTCAATACTTCCTAGTGGTGTTCATTTTTGCAGGAATGTTGCAGTTATGAAGTTATCGCTCCCAGTTTTTGCAGTGTTTGGATATTCTGGCATCTTCACCGGATCAATCTGGCGCTGTAGCGAATATATTATACGTGGGAGAGACACTAGGAAGTTTTAGTCGCAATAGTCGTTCACCATTACGGTTGAGCAGGGTACTGGTTAAAGACGTTCAGTGATCATAAAATAAGGGGTTATGATGGTGCAGCGGAACGCGCAGTTTTCTTCAGCGCAGTAGGAATGCGATTGGAGTGTTTTTATGCCCTCTACCCAGATGTCCCTTTTGTAGAATTCCTTGATTGAGCTCATGTGTCTATACGATATGGTCAGTGCTCTTTATATCTGGGGTACAACAGTTCCGATGCTTCTGTCGGCTTCCTTTTGTCGACAAAATTACTGCGCCAGTCACCAAAGTTGTAAAGGGAAGATGCTTCTTATAATTCTCTTATATAGATGCTTCTTCGCATAGTTCAGCTTAACGGTTACTGCCGGATCAGTCTTGACTGCGCAGTTCACTCCGCAATGAGTGGTGCCTTCCGAATGGTCATCCGTCACTCAAAATCAATTTAACTCGACGCAGCAAGCCCTCAGAAGCATTTGTGCAGATTGGCTTATCGAACAGAGCAGTAATATTTTTACGTTTGGCTGTGGAGCTCTCTCAACCGTCATTCCCGCTATGTATGGCATCTTTGAAGGCACACGTTTATAACTGACTTTGCTGAAATGCTCACAATAACATGAAGGCATGAATGTAAATACACACGGCGGTAGTGTAATATGGGGCAAAATGAGGCAAACAATTTTGAAATGATGATTATTGTTTTTAATTATTATAGCGCTAAAAATAAACTGAGACTGTATCATGTGCCCTTGTCGTTTTGGTCTGAAAAACTGCCGGCACTAATAGTGGGTCATGAATAAAATTGATTTCTTGGAGTACAAAGTGTCGCCTTTCACCCCAAGCGCAGGGGCATGAAACAGGTATAGGGGGCACAATTAAACAACATTAGTACAATTCAATAAAGGCAATTGAGACGCTTGTAGCAGGTGTCATGGGCTTTGAATCCACAACTGCTGCACTGAATCCACGCAGAGCCTTGCGCTTGACGTTGATGTCGTTGCGAGAACATCGTGTATTACAGCGAAAAACGTTTTTTTATTTTACTTTATGCAGAAATGAATTTCCTTCGATTAAACCTTTTACGTTTTTATTTAGACTCGACCTTTGTTGTTCATTTTACTCTGCTCCAACGTTGCCGCGATTCTCATAATCTTAGGTCATTGTGGCACTGGTATGATTTTGCAATTTAGGCATACATTCGCCAATGACGCACCAAACGCGTCTACGGAGAAATGTAATGATTCTGTTGTTCAAAAATCACATGGTACCGAATACGCGTGTGAAAATAAAAGGCACGAGAAGTATAATAAAATATGCCCTGAAATATTACGTGGACAAAGTTTTGATTATAGTCAATCTAAAGAGATTCCCCCATGTAAATTAAGCTTGCTGCTCATGAGAATCACAGGGTAAAGTATCATTCTGTAGAAGTGGCAAAATGTTATACAGTAGCTATCAACCATTCCGCAATGTAAACCTCAAATGTTTTTCTTTCTTTTATTTTACCTGTGCATAGTGAGACAATCACCAATATGTCTTATTCAAAAAAAAAAATCTTCTTTACCTTATAGTAAACCACCACAAAACGAATGACAACACACAGGACAGGCGCTCTGTCTTTTGCTGGCGTTCCCTTTGCGTTGCTTTTACCATGAAGATCAACCAACTCGCCCAGTTTTAAAAAAAATTAAATTAAATTATGGGGTTTTACGTGCCAAAACCAGTTCTGATTATGAGGCACGCCGTAGTGGGGGACTCCGGAAATTTGGACCACCTGGGGTTCTTTAACGTGCACCTAAATCTAAGTACACGGGTGTTTTCGCGATCGTGCTTCATAAGATCGTGCTTCATAGGATCGCCCAGTTTTACACTTTATATCTTTCTACCTCCCACATTCTACAATGAGGGTCGCAAACGGATAAGGCGCCCCTTGTAACCTCTTTGAGTTGTCTTTTTTTCAACTCTCTCTCTTTCTGAAGAACTTGAAGAATACATAAAGAAGGTTTACCTTTTAGAAACTTAAAAACCGACGCCTGTTCCCGAGAACTTGCGAGTGTTTTGGTACAGGAAACGTGAACGTTTCACGTTTTTTAATGCACTCTGTACTTCTTGTTAGGAACTAGCGAGGTGTTAGCACTAACAAAATAAAATATTGACTGAACGATAAAGGCTTTGATTTTGTATTATAGTACAGTCATTAAGTCGCTCTGGTAATAACAACGCCTTCTATTACACAACGACACCGAATGGCCAGGTGAAAGGCACAGTGGCCTCGCACTATTAATTGCAGAGAGTGGAACCAAATATACTTTATCTCATATTGCCGCGTTTATTGTTGTCCCTCCATTGCTCATGGTTACTGATTTTTGTGCTTATAGTCTCCGTGTTCGCTGTCTTCTACGCCGGCCCATGACAGTTTGAAGTCAAAGATTGGGACGACCAGCTCTGCAGAAACAAGAGTGGGGAGCTCTCAGCGAAAACATTTGTCCGGTGCCGTTGAGCTTCGCACAATAAGCCAATCGAGGCACAGTTGCTTCTGCAGTCTTTGTACCTTGCTAGTGAAAATTGCTGGGTGGCGAGAAGATATTGTCCACGCTCCAACTTACACGGAAGTATACGGCCACCCGGAGTCCAAGTCACCAAAGTCTTGTCATGAATCCAGGCATGAGGAGGAAGCGGGGGGGGGGGGAGGGGGGGGGGGTGTGAATGGGCAGGAGAACGGAAGATAATATTTTGGCTCGCTCAAAACGTTTCTCGAGCCATCCTAGACTACACATGGTGCTTACTTGCGTTGCACAACTTCTGCAAATTTTTGGAAAATCTACTGTTGATAGACCGCAGTTTGATACGACCGAAATGTCGCAGTTCTGCTGTAACAGCATGATTAACTTAAACGAAGTATTGCACTGGATCTCCAAGAATGGTGGTGGTGTCTTTATAGATGAACGCACTCTTGACAGATCGAATTCCTTGTTGAGCTGGCCACACCTACAAGTCCAAGCAAAGTTTGTTTTTCCCTCAACTCAAGTTTTACGTCTCGTGGTACTACAAAAATTGGCAGCGTTTACTTTTTTTACGCTACTAGGGAAGCACAGAAAGCATTCGTGCAAGAAGGTGGCATCAGTACATTTGCGAATGGAAAACAACTCGCACCGTTGAGCTTACTCTTCGTAGACTGTTGTCAATTTACGATAACAGGATGGAAAATTTACAAGAGGGAAAGGTCAAAGAGGCGTATTTGATTTATTGACAAAAGGCTGCACAACAAGTGTTTTTGTAACGTTCTACAAACACACGTTGTAGGAAAAGGCTTACAGGAAAATTCTGCTTGGGGACGTGGTATTCTTGAGCGTCTCGCGGATTTCTCTAATGTGATCCAAGTCCGCATGCATATCGACAGCTACACAAATGTGTGCGGCAACAGGCCCACGGCTTCGTAATAACCACTTATTTGTGGCAGGGCGGAGCGGTGAATAGATCCCGCAGCGGGTCATAATTCCAAAACTATTTCTGCAATTCGGGCCTGTAAATTTTTGTACATTTACAACATTTGTCGTGCAATTTTGGTTATATCCATAAGCAACGCTATGTTTTCCAGATTGTCTTTTATACAAACTCTCTCTTGTCACTAAGGCATTGACCACCAATTTCCGACATGCAAAATGGCGAAGCTGCAGTGATAAAATTCTTGAGATTTGTGCCCATTCCGGGTAAAATGTGTGAGAGGTGCGCTCATTTTGTTCGTGGCATCAGTAAGCGCGCACACCACAGACACTAACTCAACGGGCATCAGACAACTAGGCCTCCTTGCCTACATGCGTATAAGCTTTTCTTTTTGTCTCAGTTTTCTACTAACCACGCGAGAGCAAGTGACTTTCGAATCAATTGCAAGAATCAATTTGTGCGGGCATTCCGGAAGCAGAGCTCGTATACGTATACATTCGTATGTACCGGGTGTTAAAAGTTAAGCTTTACAGAATATTAAGAATCCCTGTTGGAGGTAGCATAATTCTCATCGTTGAGCTGGGTTATTCAAAGATGCGTACATTAGTAGCACGAGAAATTGAAACACATATTGAACTAACAACAAAAATTGACTACTGAACTTCTTAGTTAATTACTTTACGACACATATTGCAATTTACGAACCTGACCAGCTGAGTTTGCAAATGAATTTCCAAGATGACACCTGTTTCGAAATATTATTTCCCAAAGTGTGGGACGAAATACACGGGCGTTCAAGTTACTTTTTTGTGCATCAATGTATAAAACAGCATTTTCGTAAGAAAATAACTCGAACAAAAGTGCATTTTTACTGCGAGTTATATAGCGCATATCTCCAAACTGGCGTCATTCTGGAAATTCATTCAAAGTGTATACGCCTGACAAACTGACCGGCTACAATTCGTAAATTCCATGTAGTATGTGTCGTCAAGTAATTAATTAGGAAGTTAATTTGTGAATTTTTGGTAGTTAGTTATTTAGTGGTTCAATTTCTCGTGTTAGTAATGTCCGCCTCTTCGAATAACCCTACTCAACGATAAGAATTATGGTGCCTGCCACAGGTGATTCTTAAAAATTCCGTAAAACCTAATTTTAACACCCGGTATATACCATGCAATGTCTTGTGAAATTCACGTCGCCTTTGAGTCATGTACGAAAACGATTCCGAGAAGCTCTTAACAATCTTTTTGGAGACTCACAAGTGTAAATCGATGTATGGTGCTTTAAGGTCAAGGCGCGCGCTATAGCCTTTTGTGTATTTCTGTTTTAGAAGAAACCATTTGACGCCGTCTTTAAGTAATCATGAGAGGTTTGTAGTTTCCGCAACACCGATATGATTTGTGACAATTTTTCCCTCAATTTTATGAACCAGCTTTGATGCATCCGATAATCTGTTCTTTTTCGCAATAAACACCTACAACGGTGATGAAAATCATTCTGCCCTTCTTGCTTAAATTGGGCCTGCTAACCCTTGATATTGACTACTCGATGAAGCGGGCATTAGTTCAACGAAAAATCAAAATGCCTCATTAAATAATAAACATATTTACGCTAATAAACTTTTTCATTATTTACGACACATACATCAATCTACGAATTATAGCTGGTGAGTTCGCAAGGGGTACTCACTTGGAACGAATCCTCTAGACTGTAGCGGTTTCGAGGTAATAATTTTTAAAATGTCCTACGAAATGTACTGACATTCCAGTTGCTTCTTTTGGAAAATGTTATTTTGTGCCTTGAAGCACAAATTAACTGAAACACCAATGCTTTTCGGCAGATACTTGGAAATTATTGCCTCGAAACTGGTGCAGCCCAGGAGATTCGTTCCACGTGAGTACCCGTTGCAAACTCACCGGCTGATTCGTAGATAGAAATGCGTGCCGTGAAATAATTAAATCAAATGTTAGTTAGGGTAATTATATTATTCATTTAATTAAACGTTTTGATTTTTCACAGAAATCATGGCCGCCTCATCGAGTCATTCAGATCAAGGATTACAGTTTTGCAATGTGACAAAGGCGATTTATTTTTAAATTTTGGGCCCTTATAAGAAAAACAAAAACACCCGGTGTGCTACTAGACAATTTTTGCAGACCTGCAGCGCGGACAATAGTTTGAATGTTTTATTACGACCTTTTTAACAGCACATCAGCACACGACGCGTTTACCTCGTGGTAAATAGATATGATGCCATTGCCAGACCATGGCCTCCATGATTTTGAGCCAACCACGGGCGCCGCCTAATGTCGAAGGTCACGCCCCGTAGCTGTGCTGGTTCTCAACGATACGGCAATCCATATCAGGTAAATATTTCTGCAAACTCAGTGCAGGTTCTCATGGATCCGAAGAATTGTCGTCTATATGTATGCCTGTACCAATAAGGTCACCAGGGTCAATCAGCTATAAGTCGCATTCTTACATTTTGTGTCCACAGCGCACTCACATGCCATCAATTGCGCCAGCTGTTCATCGCAAATTCTACACAAGAACGGTGCACGACTGAACACAATTAAGAGCCACTAAACGAAATAATAAGCCAGTGGGAATTCATAAACTGCACCTTAGGAATACAGGAAATGTCAGCGTTACCGTTAGTGGTGGATCGGTATGCAGCGAAGATGGAAGCAAATCTGTTTACCGCGGGAGCTCTTTGTTGAAAAGCGTTTTTTTCACTAGACGGGGATCAATATTGGAGCTTAGGAAAACTGAATTCCCAACACAGACAATGTTCAGGCGGACATTTTCTAAACATGCATGGAAAATACACCGAAAGGCCACGACTACATACGAATGCTCCGGCACTCCAGTTCTGGCGCGTGTTAAAAAAAGTTTAACTTAGCTGTAATATTACTCACTAACAAGCAACCTTCTTTTCTGATAAATGCTTATCGCGCCCCAAAAAACTACTTCACAGCACAAAATAATGTAATCTTTCATCTTGTTTGTTATACAGGGGTTTCTGTGGAGCAATTGAACTGAAATACACCTCGGCTACTCCATTACAGAATATTATGCTTTTAAAATAAATAAATGATAAAATACATTACTAAAATAAATAAATGAATGAAAAATAAAAATAAAACTAATCAAGATAACGAGACCACAACGGAGAGTTCACTTGAAGCCTGTCCGAGCCGCTAAGAGAATACTATATTCTGTTCGTAGTCCTTATTCCATTCGTAGTCCTTACTCATTTGTCTAGGAGTCCTCTACGTACCAAATTATTGGTAGGCCCAAGAACATACCTCCGATCAATTTCCGTCCACAGCACAGATGATAAGCACAGCCCAGTCGCTTCATATATAATAGAATAATGCGGTTGGTTAATTCGGGTTCAGTGGCCAATTCTTCTAAGTCTTTTTTTTTTCGCGTCTTTAAGTCATGCAAATAGCGCGCGATGCAGACTCCTTAAGAATTAAAAAAATGCTCGTGCAAATGTGGCAAACAGAGGGAACTCACACAAAAAGGCATAGAGCTAGTAAAACGAAGAGAGATCGTCAATTTAGCCATGTCAGCGTTGTCTCGACTTCACTGCTTGCTTTTAAGGGGAAAAGAAAGTCGACACCGTGTTGTTTTCTCTATTCAGCTGTCTTGTAGGAGCAAGAAAGTTTCAAATATCCTGTCCAGGAATTCAGCACCACCATTTGCAAGTGTCCACGCAAAAGAATGTGGTATGTAGATAATACACATTTCTTCAAGAGCAAGTAAGACTTCAAGTAGGTTCTTTCGGTGCGTTAGTATTCAATAAAACTATGTGGACTCCTGCGTTAAACACGCAGTGAAGCCGGAGGAGATAGAAAAAAATTGCAAGCAATACGATTCAATGCAGCCGGAAGATAAAATAGAATAAAATGAAAGAAGTAGAGAGTGCAAGAGAAATGCAGTGAAACAGCCAAAAACCGTAGCGAAATGAAGGAAAGAGAAAAAGAATTGAAAAGCAAGAAGGAGAAGCCAGGGAAGCGCACTATCAAGTTAAGAAACCGACACGTCAGAGGTACGTGGAAGACAGAGACTTCAAAAGCCGGTTAAGAAAGCGTGCGGGACATAAAACGAAGAAATCGAGACGTAAAGAAAGAAAGGAAAAAAAAAAGGGGGATTGCTGAAAGAATGTCAGCCTTGATGTGGCCGTGAAAGTAACCAGAAGCACGGGGTTTCTTTCATGAGCCGTTTCGCACCTGATGCAATGTCGACTACCTTAAGAGGAACGAGCCACTAAAATCGGCTGCGATTTTGTGGAAGCGCTGGCTCCTTAGTCTTTGTTCACGTCGTTACCCTCTGGACCATTTCATTCCCATTGCTGCATTTAGGATATTGCAGCTCTATGCAATTCGAGCTCTCTGACTAACAACATTACCTTGCTTGCGCTGCACTGCATTAGAAATAGTGGAAATAAAGTCAATTGTAGAGTGTACAGAAATGGCAAAGTGTTGTGAAATACGAAGCAATTAGAAGCCCCAGATTAGGTTTGTTTCACTGCTCCTGCGCAGCGTGGGAAACGAGAACGTGGTCGTTCTTATGGACAGGAATTATCTTGGTTTGCACAATACTGGTCCCACTTTGGGCACGGTGTGGTTTAGCGAATGTTGCCATACTATACCTGGGGGCATCGTCACCATGTCATATTGGCGTTCTTTTTAAGTGCTGTAGGAAAAAAATATTGAGATTCAACGTGCCAAAACCACGTTATGGTTATCAGGCACGCCATAGTAGCGAACGCCGGAATAATTTTGACCACATTGGGTTCTTTAACATGCATCCGGTACAGGGGCGTTTTTTCTGTAAGAAATAGTCTGAGCATTTTCGGTTTCCAATGCGGCAAGAAACGCATCTGAAGGAATTTGAGCATAGCAGCGTCCTGCGTGACTGTTGCAGCAGGGGAAGGCAATACATCTTAGGTGGCCACGAAATGAAGGACACTTAGACATCATACCCTTTATATACATATTAATAATTATTTATACAATCAATGAATCCTTTATCAACATCGCTAAAGAATAAGCCTAAAGGCTTAGGTTGGCGCACGCATACATTAAGGCCAAACAAACTCCATTCGCCCCCCCCCCCCCCCGCCCCCCAACAAAAAGAAAAGAAAGGAAAAAAATAAGAACAGAAAATTCAAGGCGAAATTAGACAAAAAACAGAGGAAGAAAAAACTACTAACAAAAAGTGAGAACAGGCGAGAAAACAGACACACTGGGCAAAAATAAAAATTACGATAAGAACAGTGTACATGCAACAGAACGCAAGGTAAATATAGAATGGGTAGAAAGGCCGTTGAACAATGTCCAAACTATAAAAAAAAAACAATGCAATAAGTCTGAAAGGAACAATGACAGTGAGTTAGTAAAAATATGAAGATCATGGCATTATAAGTGGTATAAAGACTCAGTATACTCTATAGTAATAATATTGATAAATATAATAACAGATAAAGAGAGTAATTATTAGTACTGTCGTCATCGGCAGCACCAGCCATCACCCGTGTATCTCGCACAGCAGGACGAAAGTCTGCCATCAGTCAACAATTAACCTCCCTGTGTGGCGCCAAATGATGTCATCTTATGCCTGCGAATATCCGAATTTCAGCCACACCACCTAATTATCTGCCGTCCTTACTGCCCTTCCCAGCTCTCTTGGTACCCATTATGAGGCTCTAATATACCGCCGTTAATAATGCGATTAGCATTTGCTAACTTCCCCCGTTTTGAGCCCATCTATCTATCCGTCCGTCCGTCCGTCCGTCCCTCCATCCATCCATCCATCCATCCATCCATCCATCGATCCATCAATCCATCCATCCATCCATCCATCCATCCATCCATCCATCCATCCATCCATCCATCTATCTATCTATCTATCTATCTATCTATCTATCTATCTATCTATCTATCTATCTATCTATCTATCTATCTATCTAACTATCCTTTTAAGCTGACTCGGTTGTCCATGTTGTCTACCAGCTTGGGCCACTAAGCATGTGGGCGAGGTCTTGATGCCGTTGTGGTCATTTCCACGTCCTCATTTCGGCTTCGTCATCGGAGGTCCTAATATCATCGTCATCATGCCTTCTACGCCAGCCAAGTGGTCCAAGTTGTCGACTTGCTTGGGCCACGAGGTTTCTGCTTGTCATCGTGATGCCGTCGTGGCCAGTTCCATCGTCGTGCCTCCAGCTTCGGCATCCGACGCTCATCATGCCGTCGCCGTGACGCCGTCGTCGTCATACAAGCTGCGTAATACGGTTGTCTCCAGGCCACTGTCGTCATACAATCGTCGTCATCTCATTGTCTTCATACCACTGTCAGGTCATCGTCCTCACTGTGTCATCGTCATAAAGTTGCCACACCGTTGTCGTGATGGAGTCGTCGTCGTTTTATCGTCGTCATTTAAACTTCGTCATCCTAGTATCGTCATGCCGTCGTTGTCACACAGTTGCTGTTAACGTAGTCAACCACGAAATTTTACGGAACACAAGACCGGAGAAAAAGCTCAATATCTGCGCAGCCTTACAACGCAACCTTGTATTCGCATTTACAGCCTCTACTACTATATGTGAGCCACATTGTGATGTTCGGTTTTACGACTACCGTTACAGGTTGCTCGTAAATTCGACGTCTCGTGGTCTCGTGGTGCGTAAACATTTGTCTTTGACTGCGAGTCAACACTAGCGGCAAAAACGCACGCGGCACGCCACCGGAGGCAGAATGCTGACAGCGAAAAGAGGCGTGTGGCAAAGTTTTCCTGCCGCGGAGGGAATGGGTGTTTGAGGCTTGAGCTATTTTTCGCGGCGGGCCGCTTGCCGCCGATCGGGGAGACCCACGACGAGCGGCCGATTCATTCACGTGGACAAGTGCTGCAAGGAAATATACCACCCTATCTCAGCATAGGGGTTACAGAATGGATACCAAGAGAAGGGAAGCGCAGTCGAGGTCGGCAGAAAACCAGATGGGATGATGAAGTTAGGAAATTTGCAGGCGCAAGTTGGAATACGCTAGCGCAAGACAGGGGTAATTGGAGATCGCAGGGAGAGGCCTTCGTCCTGCAGTGGACATAAAATATAGGATGATGATGATGATGATGATGATCTCAGCATAGCTGATCACAGCCGTATTGAATCCCACTGATAGCGAATCACTTGCTTGCCGCGGCGGCGGCAAAGACGACCGCAAGTGTGGCCGTGCCAGTGCTGGCGCTTTCTGCCACCTGCGGTATGCCGTTCGGGTTTTTCCCGCTAGTGTGAACGCACCTTTACGCATCTGTTGTCATACCGTCGTGGTCATGCCATCCTTGTCAGACAAATTTTGTTGTAAAGGCGTTTTCATGCCACTGCCGTCATGCACTCGTCTTCATCCCGTTGTCCTCGTACTGTACTTATGCGATCGTCTTCATGCATTCCTTGTCAGACTGCCCTCCTGATGCCTTCTCGTTCGTTCCATCGCCACCATTCTAACTTCGACGCCCGGCTCATATAGTACCGTCGGTACACCATCGCCGTCACAGCCCTCATACCATTATTGTCTTGCCGCTGACATCACACTGTCATTTTACCATCGTCATCACTTCAGTGACGTCACCCCATTGTCGCCATGCCATCGTCGTTATAGCGCCTTCGTCAATCCATCGATGTCATTAATTCTTGGTCATTCTATCGTAATCATGACGTCGTTAAAACGTAATTATGCCGCCCCTGTCATGCCATCACAGTCATTGCGTTCTCGCGAGACAGTCGATATCATGAATTCGCTGTCATACCGTCATCGTCACTAAATCCTCGTCATACACTCGTCGTCATAGGACTGTCCTCATGTCGTCGTCGTCATGTTGTCGTTATACAATCGTCATCGTTTAAACCAGTCATCTCATTTTCGTCTTGCTATTACCGACTAATCACCTTGTGGCGGTTGGAGGCTGCTGTCTTGCCAAATGGGTCGTACTTAAAAAGAAGCAATTGAATTACGTGCCCATATGGTGGAATCGAACCTTTCTCTTGCCGCACAGCAACTATATGCTCTTACCACTAGACCCCAGCCGCAAATATACTAATATCGTGTCAACGTCAACTAGGTTTTTGAGATTGTCGCCGCGTATGTCACAATGCGTCACACAGGTGTGCGACAGCACGTGCGTGCAGACAATTTTTTACGTCATAAACGCAGCAATGAAATGGGAATATATATATAGCCTATAAGAAGCCACTTCTTAGAAAGTGTTTGTTTTTTTCATAGACAGATTTTAGTTACTTTTCACTACTTGCTTTTTAAACAACACGACGGACAACTACTTATATAAAAGGCGAAATTTCCTCAAATAGCTCGCAGTAGACACCACATAGGTTTTCGCGCTTGCTGTACGAAAGTCCATGAAGTTTTCCCAATGCACCATCCTGAAAAAAAAATATGCGCAAGTAACCAGCAATACTACCCTTGTGCTCTTTACATGCGTACGCGGACATGCTCGATTAAATTGCATAGTCTGTTCTAAATCTGTCAAATAAAAATGACGCCTGCAGCCGTGCTCTTGTTCGGCAGACGAAGCCACCGAGAAATTATCCGCGTAAACCTGCCTTTATGTAAGAAGTTCTAAGCTCAGGCCGCGCTAGAATCCGCTATTGCTGTTGCTTACATTCGAGAACGACGCCAAAGGAGCCATTTGCTCGGTAGCGAGAGATTTTTTTCCGCTGTCTGGGAAGAGCGCTTATTAACAGCAGCATGGTTCCGGGAAACTACGCGCAACATCACGCCAAGCAAATGGCGTGAACATACTATAACGCACCTTGTTCGGGCTGCTGACGGTGCTCTTCCATATGCTTTATCAACCGGGACTGGGCGCTCTTCTTGTTGCAATAGTTGGTGCTTCCATGGAAAAGGGTTCATTTTAAGGTAAACTCCTAACTAGGGGTGTGCGAATATCTTCCATCGTCTGACGCGGGATCCAGGGGCACCAACATGCTGCTGCGGCTCGGGGCACCGCTGTTGTGTGGAGGGAAGCATTGGCGTACACGACGTTGCCAACGCGCTGGTACCGACACCAGGTCGTGGTGTCTCTCGGCGGTAGATTATGATGATTTCCACACAACCCTATGGGGTCGAGTTTGTGGAGCTCAAGAGCTAGTTGTCAGCGGCAGCAGTGGCGACGACGTCATGGCTTTACGTCATGGATGTGGGCCAAGACAGGGTTCTTAGTGAGGCAGAGTTCATCTGCCTTTATTCTTTTCAACCCAGGCAATGCATGTCTGAGTAAGCAAACTGAAACGTGGTACCCTGAGCGCATCTCCCGTGAAGAGCCGCTGCTCTCGAGATGACTTGCCCTCTCATTGCCTGTGCCCCATAGGTAGCTGGCCGGCGTCATTGTGTTGGTGGGCATGTGAGTAGGTAATTGCACCTTCCGGTTACCTGCTGCGTGCACTCTTCTGAACGAGGTCAGAGAGGTGGACCAGGTGTGCGTCTGTGAATAATTTAGGACCTCCTGGCCTCTTCAACACCGCCGCAACTTGAAGGCTGCATTGCATAGTCTGCCGCACGTCCGCCAGGTATATGCCCGTGAAGGCAACCAGGCTTAGGGTATTTGGGATACAAGAAAACAGTGGCGCCACGGACACCTGAAATGGTATTTAAACAGTCCACGTCAGCTTAGTATTTGCCTTTAGTGTCCTTTAAAAAAGCAAAGAAGCGAAAATAAGATAGTGGCCTTCTTTGAGGCACCAGTAAATGAGTTACACGTCGATGTAATCGCTTAGGTCAGCGTATTTTTAGTTTTTTAGATCTACAGCCGGTAGCTCACTTTTAGAGCGTCCCTGCAGTGGTGACCGCTATTTCTGTCCACTTGTGCGTGTTGAGATAAATGAAAAAAAAAATATTGAAAATCATATCCGGTGACGAGAACCACAAAAGGTTCATGATTGTACTTTTACCGACGTTTGTCGATAGGTACTCAATATGTACTCAATGTAGAAATAAAACAGTGTGAAGCAAGGCAATGTCATCCCCAACTTGTCTATAGAAAAACCGTATCTTGTATAACTTGATAAGGCAAATGCGGCACGGAGTGTGAGTGCATATGTTAGGCATGTCAATGAAACTCGTGCAGAAGGGTATATGGTGCTTAAAAATTTATTAAACGTCTTTTGTACTCAGATTTTGTGAAATTTTCTGGTAAATGGAGTGGCCGACGCTGGCAGCTGGCAGTTCTCGACGGACGACATGATACTTGAACTCCATTATTAACTCTTCGTGGAGCCATGCATACTTCAAACTTTGGCACGAACAATTTGCTCATCCGCTTTGTAAGGCTTCTTACAGAAGGTGTTTGTCGGTGATCTGCAAAAAAAAAAAAAATAGAGAGACAAAAAGCGAAGAGTGGGCTATTAGTAGGCATCCAAGATCACCGTTCTTTTTTTTACTAGTTTAGAAAAGTGTTTTGAGACCGCAGGGGCTATGGTTCGTAGAAGATAAAAAAATATACAATAATCGGACAACATAGTTTTACCACTACCTTCTTTCGCCGTTGCTGCTGAGGCGGCATTGTGTACGGTTCTAATTCTGACTCTTTCAATTTCGTTTGATTAGGTATTGACTGGCGCTGAATGATAACCACGCAGTTGCCATTTTTTTTCAAAATGAGCGTTCCATAGTTAAGGCTAAATAAGCGCGGTCATTCAGCAGTGTTGAATATACTGACTATAATATGTGCCACTCTGACTTGGCGACAAATAAAAGTGGCACATAACAGCACCTGTGCGTATCGTCCCCGAGTGGACGTCTGCATTAGCACCAACGATGCACTCACGTCCACTGGTCGTCCCGATGACGCGCCACTCGTCGAAGTAGGGTGCCGTCGTTTCCGTGACGAGCGGGCCTTGAAGAAGAACTCGGCGAAGGCGATGAGGCAAGCGACGCCCAGCCCGGCGAGGAGGACGACGAACACGCCGCCCACTTTAGGCAGGCCCAGCTCACTCGCAGTGTCAGGCCTCGACGCAGCCGCATCGTCGGGACATTGCTTCGTTGGATCCCTAACCTTCCACCAGCGGTCCTTGAGCATCTGTAGGGTTCCACTCTCTTGGAGCCGCAGTATAGCAGAGGACAGCACGCTACGGTACGGGGACCCTGCGTTGGCACGGTATATTTTAAAGAAGTATTGTGTCCTCGAAAATTGAACAGTGTAAATAATGGTGCCCCTTCTGTGAGTATAGACATGTTAATGATACATTATTCGTGACAATCTCAAGGCTACTTGTTTGTCAATAGTTATATTCTGTCATTATATGTCCGTCATTACCTGTATAATGGTATTTTACTAACTATAAGAACTACTATAAAAGTATATGGGTATTAATGCGCTAATGTTTCATGTGTTAATGCCTACTTCCATCTTTTCTTTGGCTTCCAGATTCGGAAATGTAATTGTTCACAATAGATTACACTCTTGTATAAAGGATGATTTTGGATATTCTTCTATGGTGACCACCCCCTACTGAACTCTGAATAATCTATACTATCTCACATGCTTCTCCTGAGTTCCTGGATATCGTCTTCAAGGCCCAACGGCATAGTATAATTGGCTAATGAGAGCAAAAACGGGTGAATAATTTTCACCGGTCCTTACATTAGAGGGCGAAAGTTCTAAGGATGAAAACAACCATCATTGGTAGCGTGACGCGTTCCCGAAGTACATAGCATGTGTGAAAACATGTTAGGCTTTTACCGTTGCAGTGCACTAAACAGTTAATTAGTAATACAAAGTTTTAAAATAAAGAAAATCGCCTACTTTTTTGTAGGATGGACAGCAGCAGCATTCATTCTTTCTTACTTAAGAGGTAACCTGCTTATCGACTCAGTCATTTTCCCGTACGCCGCCACTTGACGGCATTACTGTGCTGGCTGCATGAGTTTCGCTTTTACCGTACCTAGCTTCGTTTTTAGGAACTCGTCGCGAGTAAGTCGAGTCACAAATACAGCTGACCCACCCATACCCAACATCGTTTACTTGCATCTTGCCTAGTACGTTGATCGTGTCCACCCACCAGCCAGGAATGGCAGGTGTGTTGACTAAATTCACCTCGACGTTTGCTCCGGCTGACCAGCAAACGTATGCATCAGTGTGACGACCGGTTCTCGGCCCGAGAAGCCGATTGGGCCGTTCCCTATCGAGTTCATATTTAGTTGGCTTCGAAAAAGCACGCATTTCGGCAAACGTAAGTATTTCAGAGCTTTCTTTGGCGAAGAATATTAGCCTAAAGTCGTATTTTATCTTTTATAAGATCACATACTAGTGGACTAGAGTTTGGTATCATCAAGATACGTCATAAAATACTTCTGAATAATACCAAAGCAACGTCAACCAACCGAAGCATGTTTTTTATTCTGCAATACACCGTAAATTAGGTTAATGTGATTGCTGCTTCCCCGCATTTTGTCGGTCGCGCTTCAACAAGAAAATTTAAAGCACGAATAGTTTTTTTAATAAAAGTTTTTGGGCTGTTCCAAGTAAATTACGTCGCGCTAACTATGCCAAGTGAAACAACTTGATTATGTCGCAACAGATGTGCATCACGTCTTTGATCTTGTTTTAAGAAAAAAATGGCTGTAGCATATACACCGAGGTTATATAGTTGCATCTAAGATTTGAGGCGCGATACCTTAACCAATGGCCCAGGAAAAGTTGAGATGTATAGCCCCACGTCTGTTTGTGCCGTTAAAACTATACTGATTTACTACAAGAAGCAATACAACACAGGGTCATTTTCATAAAACACTCCGCCGGTGCATAATCAGATACTAGCACTAAATTGCAACAATTACTTCATATATGCGCGTTCTGTTAATAATAATAATAATAAAGTTCTGCATGGTTACGCTACAAGGCCTGTATAATAGCTATGTAACTCTTCCTTTTCCAACTTTATTTAATCTATGCTCGAATGAACGCAGAATACGCCTCCATTTTTCTTACACCCTGGACAAGTAAGTGGAGTTCAGGAGTATACAAGCTTAACTTGTTTACTCCTGAACAGGAGTAGACAAGTCAGGAGTAGACAAGAGCAACCCTGCATTGAAAGAAGTTGTCTGCGAGCCAAGTCGCCGGAACAGGCTCCATTGATTTTCGCATGGTTGACTGCCCTGCGATCTTCTAAAACACTCCACACCCCCTTTCAGCCTCTTCCTCAATCCTGTGGCTTCAATGGCATCGCTTTTCGTGACATATTGCTCCTCGATACTGTCCGCAGCATCAAACAATAACACAAAGACAAAAAAAAGATACACAAAGCTTTTATTACATCTCCAGTGCGGTTGGTGTCGCATGCTTTTGGTTTGGGGGAACCTTATTTTGTGACATTCCATTAGCCCTTCTGCGTCACTGATAATATCGCAGGGCCACATGGATGCGGCAGTGCAATTGTTCTAGCAACTAGCGAGGCAGTCTTCAGCTGTAGAGCCTCTGGCAACAATGAGACCGCCTACAATAACTGGAGAAGACCATTATGTCAGGAACCTAGAATCCACTTATTCCTCTCGCTCGTTGCATCCAGAGAGCGTCGACATTGCCAACCTTGATGGCACGAGGTATAGCAGGAGAGGGTTTATTGACCAGTAGCCATCTCTTTAATTGCGTACGACGCGGCGCCTCCATATCCGCCTCCATGGCTGGTAATGGCTCTGCCTTCCAAGCGTATGGTTCATCTTGAACACACAGTCAAATGCCCTAGAAAGGGCACGGGACGATGGCTGTCTCGGTAGCTTACTTAGTAAAGAATGTGGGTTCAGCTGCATCTTTAGGCAAGTCTTTTCATCCAGTTTCCTTTTTCCTATTTTTCTCTATTGCACAATAAGAATGTGACATTTAGTCTCGCCTATGGTTTCTGCGGCTTCATTGTCTATTTTCTTCGTATGGTTGTAACTAAGGAAATTGACCTCATAGAATCCTCTTCTTCGCCTCTCACTTTCCAAATAATCTTAGGACAGCAGTAAACTTCCCTTATGCGTAATGACGCACCATTCTTTACCGTTGCAGTAAACGTGTATCAACATAGCACGTTTCATGTTTCTTTTTTCGAGGGATCACTGTCATTAGTATTTAGACGTCAAACCAACGAGGTGTCAGACGTGTATTTTCTTTCGCTGTGAGTTCTAGCACAGTTATATTTTCTGGACCGTTGTATTCAACCATCCGTACGATTTCGATGAATTGTTTGGGTTGGCATTAATAAAGTTTGCTTTGCTAAGCAGTTCTGAGCCAAATACCGGGCTATTCCCATAAAATCCTGGCTGCTTGTCGCCTTGTAACATCAAGCCTGAAGCCTAGCAAAGGAGAATAAAGCTTAGGCATCTTCTCGCTTGCTCGGGCACAAATTCACAACAATTCACAGTGGCATTCAAGTGAAGGACAACCTTGAGCATTGCTTATGTAGATATTTGTTCCGTTGTACTCCTAGGGGTTTTAATATACCGTGAAGGGCTACATTGCAACGGAGCTACTTAGCGCAGTCTTTGGCTTGGTGATGCTAATATATTGTTTTTGAAACAAACTGTTTCCTTGAGAAAGCGAACTTCTATTGCGATGGAATTTTAATTGTAAGAGAGAACAACAACTGTTGTTTATTTTCGTATGCTTGTGTACGTGGTATATATGCATGTATTTTACGTGTATGTATACAAGCTATTTTAGGCTATAGAGACTTCTTATACGAGGTTAAGAGCGTAGCGTGTTTGCATGGAAATTTCTAAGTATGGCGGAGATACTTTCTCTCGTTTAACGTGAGTTTCTGAAGTCTTATTAGCGAACATTTATTAATTGCTTTTTTAGATAAGCCATGAGGGTTGCTGTATAAATAGCAAATATGGAGGCTGTCAAATTATAATGCATTCCCAGATTTTATACATGTTCAAGATAGCCCGTAATTCGAGATGTTTATCATCGAAATTCCACGCTCAATGAAGGCAACATCGAAACCGAGCGCGCATCGAGCCTACATCACACGGAAGCATCCTGTGCCAAAGTGCCCAACGAAGTTTCAATGAAAGCGTTTTGCAGCAAATAATGATAAAGCACGTCGCAGCAAATGCTCGCCAGGCAAACGTTCGCGTATCAGTAGCGGCGACGACTGTACATGAGTTTCCGTTTGGAATATCATCGCACTCTTCGTCACAGGGCGTTCGCATGTGATATTATAGCAAGCAGGCCTTTTTGGTCTCCGGCGCACTCGGTTTCGATATTGCCAGAATTCCACGCTAAAATTTGATGATGAATTTTTGAAATCGGGTGCTATTTTCAACATTTAGGAATATGGATGCAAATAAGATGTGGCTGCCTCCAAATGTTCCAAATAGACAAGGGCCCCTAAGGCCTTGTTACGAAAGTATTCGAATTTCATGCAATTACTCTTCCGAAGCGCACATTGTTAGCAGCAAAGTATTTCTTCCAATCCTCGGAACTCCTCTGCTAAAATGGCATCGACAGCCATTCATTGCGATCATAACCTTTTATAAAAATTGTAGCAGTAGAAAAAAAAGGTACCCTGTCGATTGCGCCCATATTTCCTGTAATGAATATCGTGTATGAATTTACTTTTGTTGCTTTTCTATTGCCTGTTTTAAAATTTGGGTTGTATCTAAATCAAAATGCCTCTGAAAGGTCCGTGATGTGTGTATGGGAGCGTGGTCTTAAACACTGTCCGATGTTTGTCCCCATTTAATGAGTCTCCCATAGAAAGAAAGTGTTCTTTTTTTCTTTCTCCAACAAAAGTGACAGAGCGACCGACCCACTGACTGACCCACTGAATGAATGAATGAATGAATGAAAGCAGGAACCCGAAGAATACGTTCATGCATGTAGCAATCAACCAGTCTTCAGCATTGTCCGCTCACGATATTCGCATTAGGCGCAAAGCGGAAATGTTTCAATAGACATACCTTGAGGCATTGCAATGCCATATCCCTTTGAATCCAGAAGCCCTCCGACCTGCGTGAGTTGGCACCGACGCTGAACCACGTACTCTATGCTGGTGGATTCCATGAGGAAGGCGTAGCCACCACGATCTACGCGCTCAACGCCCTCGGCGTTGGACGACACCAGGTCATCGTTCATGGCATTCCACATCCTCTCGTATGTCTCGTGTTTAGAATCCTGCGTTATTAAAGTTCAATGAAATGCGCTTGAGGTGAAAAGACAACTCATACCATTCGTCTAGAAAAATACAGTCGGCGTCAAAAGCTTACAGTGGGTGAGATCTCAGAAAATACTTGATTTCCATGTATTTTTTGTGTTTACGCACTAAAATCATACAATGAAATGTTAGCTTATACTAATACAGGCCTTAAACCGGAATTTCCGGTTGCGTGCCGAGGCTGTAAAAATATGCAGCTGCATCTATGATCCAGAGGTCCACGAAATTGTGACGCGGAATGTACATTTGGGTATAGCTGCTTGGGTAATATATTGTAATAAAATTAAATTTGGAAAAAAATTAAATTTGAAAAAATAACGAATTCGGCGGCAGGAACAGGTCTGTTACCATTGAGGGGGTTGCATGTTTCATTTACGTCAGGCATTCATAAAAGCAAACAATCCGCAAAGAGAATAATTTTTAACATACTTGAAATGGCCCGCGAGCAAGTCACACAGACAGTGATTTATTTTCTTGCAGAGATCCTGAGATCAGGACAACCTGTGATAGGGCTCACTTGGTTTTTACCTTAAAGAAGGCCTCTGTGGATCCTGAGCGGACGCAGCCGTAATGAATCTCAGTCTGCTTAACCAAGTCCTCGGCGCCTTCTATGGGAGACCGTAGTCGCTCTCGAGTCAGGAACGATGCTAAATTAGCCGTGTATGAAGATACCAGTACGAACGAGAACAGCCACCAGGCAGCAGCAATAATGCGTGTCGACGCCGACCTGCAAAAAAGTCCGGTTCAGTGTTCGAAAATAACGCAGGCAAAAGGGTCACGTCGCTGAATACGCCTCCCCTATAAGAGCCCTCAAAAGCGTCACTGATGCTGTTTTATTTTGATAATTTGTGGCGTCGCTGTAAGGAACAATGAACAAGCAAAATATATTTTAAGGTATACGTTTCTGCATTCTTTTTCCGAGGTAACACACGGTCCGCAACTGCAGAGATGGAAGGTATATTAGGCGAGAAAATTGAGCAAATGCAATATAATAACTGTACTGTGAAATAAGGAGCAGTGGGGATGTGGCTATGGGAGCGAGAACGACGACGAGTGATAAACCTTGTTTCGGTGCTCGATCGGATGTGCTGCCTCTCGCTGCTTTATCGTTCTAGTCGCAAACGCTGACTTCCCCAAATGCTTTGTGACATTTGGTGGAGGTGCTGGACCTGTTGCAAACCTTGATCTCCGAAGCCGGAGAATCCCTGTCACACCTCCCATGCCTGAGGAGACTGGTCCTACATCATGATCCACCCCCGGCACCGCCTCCGGTCGTCCTTCATGGAGCGCCACGCCAAAGGGATCCTCCTATCTTCAATGGCACTGACGATCATGATGTAGAGGACTGGTTGTCATCGTACGACCGAGTAAGTACCCACAGCAAATGGAATGACGCTGACAAGTCTGGTTACGTACCATTCTACCTTTCTGGGGTGGCCCATCTTTGGTTCCGCAACCATGAGGCTGACTTTTCTACCTGGACAGCATTCCGAACGAAACTTCAAGAAGTATTCGGTCACCCTGCTGTGCGCAAACTTCGGGCTGAACAACAGCTTCGCTGTCGTGCCCAACAACAGGGCGAAAACTTTACCTGCTACATTGAAGATGTAGTTGACATTTGCCGGCGTATCAACCCAGATATGACCGAAGAGGACAAAATCAAGAACATATTGAAAGGCATAGACGATGACGCCTTCCAAATGCTCTTGGCAAAGAATCCTCAGACGGTGAACGACCTCACGACGCTTTGCCAGAGCTATGAAGAGCTACGCAAACAACGGCTTTCTACGCGCGGCGCTTCCGCTCCGGACGTCGCCCTTTCAGCTCTGAGTGATGGTGTCAGTGCTGCTCCTTCCAGCTCAGCACTCTTCGACCAAATCAAGCAATTTGTACGAGAAGTGGCACGCCAACTCTCTCTTCTGCCAGCCAGTCAAGAGTCAGAGTCTCCCTTGTCTCCCGATCTCCGTCAGGCGATACAAAACCAAGTCGCTATCGCTGTACCACTTGCTCATCAACCACCTTCTCCGCCTGTTCCACTTACGTACGCTGCCGTTGTCTTGAATCCAAGGCCTCCGTCTGCAGCTATTCAATCCCGACCTACCAGAGCCTTTCCCTCACCTCCACAAATAGCTGCAACATATGCACCTACAAGCAGCTACTAGCCGCCACAGCAGCCCGTGCGCCCACCTCGCCAATATCTCCATCAGTCTCAGCCTGCTGTTCACGATCCATGGCGCACCCATGACAACCACCCTATCTGTTATTCGTGCGGCCTGCCAGGGCATGTAGCGCGGTTTTACCGCCACCGCGGATGGTATCCTTCGGATTCTCCGAGGGCACCAAGAAACGGTTTCGACTCTCCGCTCTGTTCCGCTCCTGCCGCTCAGCCCTTCGAAGCCTCACCTCCTGCTTCCCGCACCTTCAATACCCGTCGGTCTACGTCACTCCGTCGGCATTCTCTGTCGCCGCTTGTCCGTCGCTCTGAAGCTATCCGAGAGGAAAACTAACGAACGCAGTTCCAGAGGCAAGAACTGCGATCTCAACGAACTCCTCAAGCCCTAATTTATTTCCTGCGAACGTCCTTGAAGTTTATGCAGAAGACATTGCTGTTCATGCGCTTGTAGACATGGGAGCAATACAAGCTAACATTAAGGGTTTCTTGTATTGCGATGTTCCCGTCGTGTATACGTTCTACTGCTGCGACACGTTCCGTTGCTCCGGTTGAGCCCCGCTCGTCAAAAAAAACAACAACAACAACAACAAAGAAACAATACACTGCTGCATCAACTCATAGCAACTCCTGTATGCGGTACGCGCTGTTGCCTAGCAACCGTGACACATGCGCTGAGGAAAGGTCACGGGCCCGTTCCAGGTACGCCTGCCTGCCCACATCTTGCGGGGCATAGACGCAACAGCTATCTCGGCAAATTCTTCGTGTTTAAGAGGCACCTTGCGAGCGGCCTTTAAATTTTAGTTTTTGGTGGAGCCTATACTTACCCCATGCAATGAAAACTTTCCGTTTCTCTACAGAAAAAAACATACAGATAAAGATCATGTAGCATCGTACTATTGCATGAATGCCCCGCAAGACACGTGGTAACCATCGGCCGTGAAGAAATGGTACTGAAATATACATGTGATGATCAGTGACAGAGTAAGTAAGTGAAGATATGCAGCCGCTGTAGGTCGTGGTGGCCATTTGCGCACTTGGTGCCAACTACACGGTGGCAGTGAATGCACGCAGTGTATTCTTGCGAAACAAAGGGGCATCGACGGCCGGAAACACGATACAACAAGTTCTTTCTCTGCACTGCTGACATCCGGGCGCGTTTGATGCCACTGCTAGCGTTGGCTACTTTGGTGCGCCGCCTTGTAGACATTGCAATTATCGTCGGTGCAACGTCACCTTAAACAAAATTGAACAGAGGAAACCAGAGAAGCGCCGACCAAAAATAAAATAGCTTTTTAACCGTTTTTTCTCTGCGTTTCGCAGTTTTTATTTTCAAATTCCGTCCTCCCGACCAGACGAATTGTCGTCGAACCATCGATTTTATAAAGAATATTGCGCGCTCTTTGTAAGTTTATAACAAACATTTGTCAAACACTATGGCACCTTTCGCTCTTCGAAACCTTCTTACCAAGTTTCTCTGCTATTGTAAGCCACGCCCATATTTTATCGCCTTTCGTACACGTCCATAATTTATGTATTACGTTTGAATACACTAGTTGGCAACATTTTTA
The DNA here is from genome assembly GCF_013339745.2 of Dermacentor silvarum. NCBI lineage: Eukaryota > Metazoa > Arthropoda > Arachnida > Ixodida > Ixodidae > Dermacentor > Dermacentor silvarum. The sequence goes on from NC_051161.1 coordinate 108,884,198, forward strand.
TGAAGTTCGATAGAACGAACTAGTGCTATTTCTCACGCGAATATGTCTGCAAGATTGGTATATGATATGCTCTGATATTTAGGTGGCTTCACGCCACCGCAACCATTGTATTACAAAATTCTAAATAAGCTTTGTTGTTTCGATTGTTTCTTTGTTTGTTTGTTTTGCGGCAACAGTTTTAACAAATACACTACCCGAGGCAGACTCGCTTGCCGTTGGTTGGGCGTCACTTAACGTAGATTGTAGCGTACGCAACTAAAAAAAATGATATGTTCTGTCTATGATGGATCTTAAAGCTTTGTCCTGCTGTCAGGAATGCAGATGAGCGGGCAGCTACAACACGCCACTTAGGCAACCTGCTTAACAAATTGAATGTATTTATTTTTTATACAATGAAACAAGTAACTAAGAAATAAACCAGCATGGTTTATTGTTTCACTTTTAAGTACCTTTCTGTTATTCTCATGCACCGTGTTAACTCAGGGGTTGTGCGGTTGAGTGGGTTCAATCCCGACCGTAGCTGCTGCATCCTGGTTAGTGCAGAATGCATGAAAATAGGCTCGTGTACTTTGTATTCTACACTTTAAACACCCTCAGGAAATGAAAATTTATTCTGGCACCCCCTACTACGGCATGCCTCATAAGCCGATCGTGAGTCGATCGGCTAAAAATTTATCTCAATATATATATATATGCATTTTGCAGGCTACTTTCATCAAACTAGCTAGAGTTTCGTGCATATCTAGCGATTGGTTGAGCACTATTTAGTTCTTGCACCAGAAGTTACCCATTCGCATTTTTCATGCGTAAAACTCAGTGTAATAATTATTTCTAGTAAACAAATAAATGCTTCAAAAAAAGGTAAAAGGGTGACAATGCTAAGCAGGAAGAAAATGACGAAAAAGCTGCAAGTGTAATTATTCCCTAACCTCAGTGTGTCCTCAGGAATCTATCACATTTTTTTCGGCACTCATTTTATTTCGTATGCCTAGGAATGCTTTAATAATTCAGTTTACATATGTCAATTTTTACCCAATTGTGAGCTATTTAGTACGGCAACTACTGACTTAGCTACTGACACATATCTGTCGTCACTACATATTTGTACACTGGTAGCATGTAATGCAACAATTAGGAAATAAGAAAGCTACAGATAGCCTACATGCACATTAGTCCATGTGCCTGAATGTACTGGTTCGCATGCGCAGCAATTACTGCCACATATTTAGTGTAGGAAATGCCACAAGTTGTACATTGATTGTTTTAGCACTTGCGCATGTCTGGCATATTTTGTAGGGTTGTGCTCGCATCTGTTAATGTGAGCCATTGACTTGATGTATGTCGAAGCACATGCGTTGTGGCGTCTTTAACGCCGTTAATGCGGACACATTTTCGGCTGAATGCCTTGCTACTCTGGGATTTCTAGCAACCACAAAGTACATGAAGCTGCTCAAGATGGATCTCAGTACGGAATTTTTAGAATATATTTTACAACGGCCGGCATTTTGAACATGGCCGAAAATATGTCTATGAAGAAAGGGGTCGCCTCTCGGGTCTGCTGCTTCAACGGGATAAATTTCAGCGATTGGATGACCCAGCAGTAAGATAAAAATTCCATGGGTGTACTTCCTTATCGGTCTACGAAATTATACCATCGGCTTAGACTGAACGTAGCATTCACGAACAAACGCTAAGGTTGCACAAACGATCTTTATTACCATATCTGTGGCCGTTTATAGATGTGTAAATACATATTACTTCAATGTCTTTGGCAACTGGACGAGAAATTTGATCTTGAGAGCCAAATGGAAATGACTTGTCACGTTACACTAACGTTACGTGCTAAATTAAGTCTTATGGCCTGCTTTTCAAAACAGCCGCAAGCCTCACATTTATTTTCACATAGGTTCCAGAAACGGGCCTCCTTGGAAACCAGTAACCAAGGTTCCCACTATGATGTAAACAGGCCTAAATTGTGTACCATCATCTTTTAACCCCTTTCTCCTCCCTATGCATAGTAACATGCTCGCGGTCATTTTCATGCCGGCAAAAATGTCTGCCTTCCAATAAAGAGCTACCCTCTCCTTATGTGCACAGTTTTGTTGGCTCACCTCTGTATTCTGTAAACGCTAGAGGTACGTTTTACCGACGCTTTGTGCAAGCTGGTGCAGATGACTGTAGTGCACCGCACAGAATGACGTTGTGTGCGCCACTTGGCTGACGGGACTACAGCCATTCAGATCAGACTGCGCGTCGCCAATATTATTACAGAAGTATTAATAGACGAAAAGCTCTTGACTTTGTACTTGGCCTGACTTCGCACCAACTGGCTGTGCATAAATGCCCTTGCCTGAAACTAAAAGCCTACGTACGACTTTCTTTTCAGCAACAAATCTAAACAAAGCACTGGTAAATGCACCGCTATAGTTACACGAAAAAACTGGCTTTTACGTTCCAAAACCCCTATCTGATTATAAGGCACACCGTATTAGGGGACTCCGGCTTAATTTGGACCACCTGGGGTTCTTTAACGAACACATAAATCGAAGTGCACGGGAATGTTCTGCATTGAGCATGTTCTGGCATGGCCGGCATTTCATCCCACGACTTCACGCATAGCAGCCCAACACCATAACCACTAAAGAACCACGGCGGGTCACTATTGCGCACTACTACGCAGCCTATGAAGACAACCTCTTTACGCATATACTACTGCGCGGAGACTGAGACAGCCTAGATCGGGAAGTATTGTAACTTGACCTTTTTTCCGAAAAACTAACCTTCATTACCCAGGGCGACGACAACAATTCGCTGCCGTCTCTGTAGCAAAGCTTCATTGTCGTCGGTCGCCATATATGTGTACCGACAGCCCGACAGGCACAGACAAAATGGCGCCACACGTTTTCAACGCTAGCCTGCTTGGCTGTCATCTACTGATTACACTCTTCGAGACTGCTATGTATAAAGTGTATTTCTCATGTGACACTTCTGCTAAAAATGGCTTCATATAGGTGGGCCGAGCTATTATTCTTTTACCGCAATAAAAAAAATGGTGACTTGCTACGCTACCTACACTCGTGTAGCCAGCTGAGGTAGAAAAATAGACCTGCTGCAGACCAGAATTTTTCAGCGCCTGCAGGGGGCACTCATCTTGTTCTGGGGCTGAGGGAACAGGCGAACGAGACTAATACCGCTCAGCATGTACAGTCGCCATCAATATGAAGGGGAACAGATAATTTTTTTTTCAAATGCCCACAGGGGCTGAACAGATATGCCCTCCATAAACTTGTTCAGTGATACTAAACCTTGCAGGGAAAAACTTTTTTTGCATGAAGCACCTAGATTTGAACTTAAGCATCCTGAGTTAGGGTAGTTTAAAAACAATTTGCTGTCCCCTTTCATATTGGCGACGACTGTACAGCTGCAGCGAAAAAAGATTAGCCCAAGTGGCCGATGGCTGGAGCAGGGAATTTGCGTTACTGCGTGCTCTTGTTCCCGAGCACACTGGCATCTAAAGTGCCACATGATTAATGTTTCAAAGAGGCACTCTTGTTTTCGGCGTGCTAGGCCACAACAGCTTCGCGTGCCGCAATTTATCGGATCCGGTGATCGATCACTTGTGCTTAGCTGCCGCTGCACCTGTCACGTGCGCTGTCCACAGCTGATACACGCGCAGCGCATGTGACAGATACATGCTATGCGGTATTCTACTCGCAGCCCCGGAAAAAGATTGCTGCACCCTGCAAGGGCTGAAAAATTCTTGTCTATACACTAATGGGGTCTGTTGGTTCGAGGCTTCCTTCCTTTTTTGCCAGCATTTTATTTCCTATTAAAGACTCCTGTACACCTAATGGCTGTCACCTGCAATAACGAATGATTGCGCAACTTTCACGCCGCTAAGCGAGTGCGAAGCTCCACCACAACAGCACGGCGGGCAGAGAGCATAAACATTGGCACATGTTTTTGAGCACATACAACCGACAGAATACGTGTGCGCACAAAGCTTGCAGCTTGCTCTGCGAGCAAAAGAAACAAAAATACTCACCTCGGTGAGGTGTTGCATCCCTGCCGCATGATAGCACTCATGGTGAACCACAAACTGTTGAGCAAAGTGAACTGGGTCTTGGTGGGCCGCATTTTGGCACGCTTTTTCTCACCAGTAAATATCCTCTCGCTGTGGCGTATCCGCAAATCGTCAGCTCGTCCAGCCATAATAACGTCGAGACCCGCACTGCCGTATCCACTTCTACCAACACAACCGACGTCACCCCGACTCGGACTTCCTTGACAAGACCAGCAGCAACGCTCCCCGGAGACATGGCTACTTTTCCACCGTGCTCTTCCAAGGCGGGCCACACAGCACAGTAGCAGGCTGACCACGACGTACGCCGCCGCCACGCACAACCACACATCTGTGGAGAGTGGAGACAGGAAGAACAGAAGCGACTGTTCTGGCTGGGGTTTCCTGTAGAGAATGCCCACTCCGAGAGTCATAAAAGGCATGGTGAAATCCACAACTGCTTCGCGTGCGTACGTGATGGTAAGGTCTCCAATCGCCAGATCAGCCTCCTGTAATAGCAGATGAAAACACATTGCTTTGTTTTTGTTTATGATAACGTTCGCGTCAGTCGTTTATGCTGGTTAGCTGAGCAACGAATTGTTAAGAATGAAGAATGAAACAGAGGAGCGAAATTCCAAGGAGAGTTCACAAAGAAGAAAGCACCAGGAAGTGTTTACCAGGGCACATGGGTGATTGAACGTCATGTATATGGGTATATGAACACCGTTCATACCGAGAACTTCAGTTTGTAGCGTTTGACATCAACTTGATAACGCCCAAATTCATCTTCAGCTACGCCCGTGCGAAGCAAGTGCTCCATCTTCCCCTCCCTCACTTTGGTCAAAGGCGAGTGATCGGCCCCGGTGCGTGCCTTGTCCACTTTCCTTCCTCATTTATTGCGTCCACCCGTGCTGGCAGTGCTGTCAGATGTCACTTGGGCATACTGAAACCTAGCAGCTTGATAAATCACTGACCAGCATAAAATTTTGGTGCTCTTAATTACGTCATGCAGCTATAAGTTGCACTAAGAGGAACGTATTTGCGAAAGGGTTCGATTTACTAAGTGTTATCTAGTTGGCACGAATGTACGTGAATGTAGGCTATTCCTTAAGTTGAGATTCTTGCTGCTGGTCACTCTCCGTTTTGTTGAACATAACTTAAACTAAGTAAGTATTACATCACAAACCTTGTTTCACGTGGTTTTCGCAAAGTAAGTAGAACATTTATCGCAAAAATTTTCCCGTCCCTTGGTGCAATTTACGTAGAACAATATAAAAAGTGTATATCCACGATTCTCACTCTCAAACGAAAAACTAGAAAATAAAAATTAAATAACAATACTCATTCAATTGCACAATGTATATTGAGTCTATTAATATTTCCACTTTTCTAATAGAATTCTAGAGCACATAAGTTATTCTTTCAAATAGGCTGGAGTGTAAAAAAATAAAAAGTATTGATCTGGCAGCCTAATGTTTACTCCTAGAAATGATTAGTCCAAGAACCCGCCTATGCAGATGCTGCTCTATTTCCCATAACAAGATGGTTTAAAGTTTAGTTATTCGTCGGAACATTTTGTGTGCTATTAAAATGCATAATTATTTTGAATGTTGTTTGTTCTTTCACTTCTGCTCGCTGCGAGGAATTCAGGTTCGAAATACTGAACGTCCTGAATGATGTGACTTTTTCTTAATTTTCCCAGTGGAGGAAAAAGAGCACACAATCCTGTCGAACGAACTTGAAGCTATTGACCATATCATACCGCAAACCTCCTAGAGCTAATAAAATGAACTGTTTTGAGCCTCTGCCAGAAACTTAGGAATGAGGAGCACCCAGCTCTGTGATGCATGGGCGTTCCCGTAGATAGTACTTACGTGTTTCGGACATGCTCAACAAAAACATTGGATGAGGAAAGTTATGGCACAAAGGCAGACAACAAATTCTGAATCTTACTGCGGTCAGCCCAAGTATGAACACAGGGCTGCTGAAAAATTTTACAGCTACCGTAATGTATGCATCCGGCTCAACCGACATTCAAAAGGCAAAGATATCGGACCCGTTTACACTCTCACGAAAAATCAATACTATGCAAATGTAGACACAGCGACCGAAAGACAACCTTCGAGAAGTCCTGAAGAATCTTCTTTCCACTATATTCTGGGCAGTATCACACTCTAGGGGGTACCTTGTAAGGCGACTCTTGATAATATCGACAATGTTGTTTTGCAGCTGTAAGCAAGACAAGTGAAAGATTGGTGGTATATTTATAATACGTAATACTCTTCTGGTGATCTAATGGTCTAATGACCATTAGACCAGCATTGAATATAAACGCATCCACAAGAAGATGAACATGTAAAAAGGAGAAATAAGCAAGAGGGGGCAGTAGAAGTGGTACAGGAGGCTGATAGAATAATCCTCTCAGAAAATAAAAATTGTCACGAGGTCTGTCTGTCTGTCTGTCTGTCTGTCTGTCTGTCTGTCTGTCTGTCTGTCTGTCTGTCTGTCTGTCTGTCTGTCTGTCTGTCTGTCTGTCTGTCTGTCTGTCTGTCTGTCTGTCTGTCTGTCTGTCTGTCTGTCTGTCTGTCTGTCTGTCTGTCTGTCTGTCTGTCTGTCTGTCTGTCTGTCTGTCTGTCTGTCTGTCTGTCTGTCTGTCTGTCTGTCTGTCTGTCTGTCTGTCTGTCTGTCTGTCTGTCTGTCTGTCTGTCTGTCTGTCTGTCTGTCTGTCTGTCTGTCTGTCTGTCTGTCTGTCTGTCAGGTCTGTCTGTCTGTCTGTCTGTCTGTCTGTCTGTCTGGGCGGTCTGTCTGTCTGTCTGTCTGTCTGTCTGTCCTGCTGTCTGTCTGTCTACTCTGTCCTGTCTGTCTGTCTGTCTGCTTCTGTCCTGTCTGTCTGTCTGTCCTGTCTGTCTGTCTGTCTGTCTTCTTCTGTCTGTCCTGTCTTCTGTCTGTCTGTCTGTCTGTCTGTCTGTCTTCCTGTCTGTCTGTCTGCTGTCTGTCTGTCTGTCTGTCTGTCTGTCATGTCTGTCTGTCTGTCTGTCCTGTCTGTCCTGTACTGTCTGTCTGTCTGTCTGTCCTGTCTGTCTGTCTGTCTGTCTGTCTGGCTGTCTGTCTGTCTGTCTGTCTGTCTGTCTGTCTGTCTGTCTGTCTGTCTGTCTGTCTGCTGTCTGTCTGTCTGTCTGTCTGTCTGTCTGTCTGTCTGTCTGTCTGTCTGTCTGTCTGTCTGTCTGTCTGTCTGTCTGTCTGTCTGTCTGTCTGTCCTGTCTGTCCGTCTGTCCGTCTGTCCGTCCGTCCGTCCGTCCGTCTGTCCGTCTGTCCGTCCGTCCGTCCGTCCGTCCGTCCGGCCGTCCGTCCGTCCGTCCGTCCGTCTGTCTGTCTGTCTGTCTGTCTGTCTGTGTCTGTCTGTCTGTCTGTCTGTCTGTCTGTCTGTCTTTGTTAACCTCTGAACACTGACATTGTGTTGTCAATGAAAGGCTAAGGTCCCCAGGTTAGTGCCCTTGTTACATAATAACTGACACCAATATTGGAGTTAGGCGCAGTCAGCCAAAAAAAATGCTTTGCATTGACACTTCTAAGAGCCTTCCAATAGCGCAGCTCTTCAGGACAACATTCTGCACTCTCTGACGCAGCAATCCACAGATATCTATCTTGGGGCGCTATAACGTAAAGTGATTCCAAACTGGTTTGATTCCAATTACTCCAATCAGCCTCCACGATTGGTCAACACATTTTCGGGCCACTCCCAGCTTCGCCTGCCTGTCACGCGACGTCACGAAAACCGCGATAGCTCCCCATAAGATGTAACATGTACACACTGATTATGCATGATTGAACGGCACAAAAGAAAAAGAATCATTTCTGATTCGACACCTTTTCACCATTAGCCCTCTGCTATTGGTCCAATGTTTTCTGGCTGCGCCCACTTCGCCTGTCTGTCACGCGACCTCACAAAACTGCGAAAACTCACCACGTCAAAGTGACGTGTACGCGAAAAAATGCATTATTATGCCGAACAAAACTGACAAATTTTTCTGAATAGCCACAGACAGCCCTGTTCCGAAACGAATAGAAGATGGCTGCCCGCCGATCGCTCAGGCCCTCGCTACTCGCACCTGCCGGTGAGCATGTATTTATTGCGCATGATAAACCTTTTGGCGTGGCAATGAAACGTTAGCGAGCCCTTTCGGCATGGATACGACATCGCTCTGCCAACTCTTCATTGCTGAGGATCCGTTTGAGCATCATTCTTATCCTTCCGTTGCACGCCGCCGCTATTTTCGACCAGCCACAGCAAGCTAAGTAAGGCGAAACGGACCAATCGGAGAAGCCGGCACCATCCTCTTCATGCGGTTATCTATTTTCACTCTGCTGGCTCGGCCCCATCGAAACCCTCCCCACTAGAGCGTGCTCCTCGCCTCTTGTCAGCTAATTAGATAAGAAAAACCGCTGAGTGTTTTGGTTTTGAAAGCGAACAAAGGTGACCTCCTATAAAGGTGGAGAGATTGATTGGGTTGTTGAGACAACGCTGTGGGTCACCGCTCGATGCTTGAGCTGGTGGTTACGTAAATTTGATGTCACGAGTTTGGAATCATTTTACCTTATAGCGCCCTTGGTCTACACACTCTAAAATGTCAGCAACTAAGATTGTGTCGCGTGAGACGCCTTTCCAGATTATTTGTAGAACCTTATTAACCTGCATAATTTGCAACATTGAATTGAAGTTTAGTGGGCCAACAGTCATGTCAAAGGCTAATGGTTAATCAACCTATATTTTAGTAGACCATAGAAAACCACAGCAGAAATTATCAATATTACATTTCTTTACAAAAAACGGCACAGTATATTGAAGACAACTTAAGCGCTGGCTGCGCTAGTTGCTGATTGATTGCGTGAAAGGAACAACCTCCAACACAAGTTGATCGCCTTCCTTACAATGGTCGGTCTCATGTTTTTATTCATATGAACATAAATTTTGTCAATTTAGAGCGCTTTCAATAAGTGTTTCTATTCTGTGAATCAATATGTGCTAAGAATTCAGGGATACTCGCAATGACCCTTTCTCCAGGGCTAGCTTTATATGCGCACAACTTGCATCAAAACAGGTGCCTTTAAATAAATATTATAATCCCTAGTTACGTTCTCGCGTTGTCACTTTCAGGCGCGTAGAATGCGTCGAAGTAACAAAGACGAGAATATTATAGGTGTTCTTACCATGTCGAGCAGCTCGCGCACCATGCCATTCCAATGGCCGCGGGAGTCTCGGCTACCGTAAGCACCGTCCCTGACCAGCTGCAACTGGTAGTGAAAGCCCAGCAGCCGGGCCATTTCTCGGAGCAAATCCACACAGTAGCCTTCGAAGCGATCATTTCCAACCAGCTTTTCTGCTGGTGCCTTGTTCATAATATAAGGTGCATTCTGTGGCAAGAGAGATTATAAAAATTGCAAGAAATGTTTATAATAGCCGTCAAAAACCGTGGTTGTTTCTTTTAAATCTTCTTAGATTTCGTTAGATGTTCGTGGCAACTTTTTTTTAATATTACGTAATGCTATGAACACGTACGAAATTTCGAAAGAGTAAGGGTGTTCTTAGGCGGCATTTTAATTAAACCACCTATATCAAGAAACAAAGACAACCGCGCATCACATCCGCGAAATGAGTGGCGGGATAGGCGTCCACTCACGCGCTGACGCCAGAGGAACTTAGCTGGCGTCACCGATCCCCGCCGACGCATGCCCCAAAACATTTTTTTTTTGCTGAGGCTTATTCCCATGTCAATCACTATAATCCCACTGGCACTCCTCTGCACTACGTGCTCTCGAGTCTAACGGTTACAATTGAGATTCACCATGCGTTGAAGCATCATGCATTGATGGTTTGAAGGAATGCGTCATCGCAAATAATCTAACGCTTCAAATTTTACCGCAAGAACTTTACAAAAAAAACATTAAAAACTCGAAATAAGGAGAGCACTCACTATGCCAATGTTATTACGCAGAAAGAAAAACTAATTTCAGTTTTACATATTGATACCCTACACTGCTCTGACTTAGCACATGGATTTTGGAGTGGTCACGTCCACGCTTATTTGGCTATCGCTCACAAACCATGCGGAGTACCTGAACTTGCATTAAACTAACATGTAGTCCTGATACGCAAAATATTTAGGCTGTCTCTAGCCAAAATTTGGCCGCTGTAAAAGCTTCAGAAGTACAGGTGAATATCTTCAGCAGTTCACTTAGTGCGATATAAACGTATTTCAGCTTGTTTGGTTTCAAGCGAAAGCGTTCTAGATTGTACGGATGCTAATCAAAATGAGAGCCAATACAATCTCCTAAATGCACACACTAATGAGCTTACATTTATAAAATCAAACAGTCTAGCAAAGCTTGGCTAAAGTGAATTGAACTATGGTGGACTTATGTGCCAAACAACGATTTGATTATGAGGCAATCAGCGGTGCAGGACTCCGGAGAAATTTTAACCACCTGGGAACGTTTAACGTGCCCTCAATGCACGAGACATGGACGTTTTCGCATTTCGCCGGCATCGATATGCGGCTGCCTCGGCGGGGATTCGATCCCGCGACCTTGTGCTTAGCAGCGCAACACCGTAGCTGCTCAGCCATCATGACGGGTCTTTGCTAAAAATGTGTTGGTTGGATTATTAGCGAGACTGCAAGTTATAACATACCAATATCGTAGTAATCCTGAACGTTTTGTTTTTCAGTGCGCTCAAGATTTCTTGCTGAAACATCTTCTCCGTCTGCGTCATGGTGAGCCCCGTCGAGGCACTCCAAGTTCCTACCTGAGTATGAAAAAAGTAGACCCCGCAGGTAAAGTGGCGATAGTGCAGTGTTCGTGAACATTCATTTGCTCGCGTTTCCAAATGAGAAATTAGTACTGCAGGCAACGTACACGTTCGGCAGCAACAAAACCAAAGGAATAACGGGAATAGCCTAATTATTATTGTATAACTACGTGCGGTCCTACAAGGCAGGAGTGCTAAACCTTTTTACTATTTAGGGAACATTAGGCCTTCTTAACTTTTACTAAGGCGGCTTAAGGAGGCTTGGCCATCGCGAAAATTTAATTAGGAACTGTATCCGCGCGCATTCCAGTGAAGAGTACAGATGATGAATGTCTTTTAAGAATAAACCTGTTATCCGTTGTTAAATCATTATGTAGTAGGTTATGCAATTGCAATTTTGGTTATCCACTCCTCTGCAAATCTGCAAAACTGAGAGCTTTTGTGTGTGTTCTCTGGTAATTTCAAATATTTTATTGGTTTAGGCAGCAGTACGCACTTAGAGATAGGTGCATTCGCGTATCATCTACTGTGACTTCCTGGACTCGTATCCTGTATCCGCATCCTGTTCATTCTTGGAACCTTGTAGTTTTTGTACTTTATGGCGGTGTACAGTGTCTGTCGCACGCTTTGTGATTCCATTTTGCTCGCTATGCGACGAAGGGTAGCGGGTGCCAACTCCAGGCGCCAGCACCTTCTTTAGGTTGACGTGAATTTAAGAAAGTCTATAAGCATTATTCGGATAGTAAATTGCTGCAGCAATAGCCAGATATGCTTCACAACCCGCAGCATTGTTGAATGTTATTATTATGTAGTTTAGGCCAGACAGGAATAAGTAAATTGTTAAATGGGCTGCATACTTCCTGATATGGGGAAGTAGAAGAAAATATTGGTGGTGTTACACATTGCAGCATACGTCTCTAATGGCCGTTTGTGAAGGAACGCAACAACATAAGGTATTCACACTTTTTCCGGCAATCAGAAGATTTCAGAAGATTTTTAACTATCTGATTAACGATCTGGTTAAATAAACCCCGTTCAATTACTGCACAGAAAAGTGATATTGAGTTGCGATTCGCGCACCTGATGGTAACGAGATAACGCAGGCAATTCACTCATTTCAAGACTTTTATTTGTTTAGGCAACTGTACGCACTTAGAAATAGGTGCGTTCGCTTATCATCTACTGTGACTTCCCGGAATCGTATCCTGTATCCGTATCCTGTTCATTCCTGGAACCTTGTATCCGTAAACAGTTACAGAGACTAGCAGCCAAAGCGGAACGCTATATATATCGAACGCTGTATATATCGTTTTGCTTAATTAGCTACCGATGATCTAATCTGTCCTTCTATACTATTTTGTGATGGTTTAAAATACCCGTCCTACTCTGTTAAATCACCGCATGACGCGTGCGCGCAGCGCTAGGAAAGTTTAGGCAATTCTTGGGTTTTGGCTGCGCGCTTTAACTAATGTAATCAAAGCCAGCATCAGAAGCTATGATTCCACCCGAAAGAAAACAGTGCACTACGCTCTTAACATTCTACGAAATTACAAAATATTACTTTATTTCCACGACTGCACCCCCCCTCCTCCCCCTTTCCTGCCAACCTTCGCCTACCGTTCTTCCATATACCGTACTCCTCGCGGTGTTGACGAGGCACCACAAGCCTTGCACGCTATTGCCTAGAGTACCGCATGCTTCCGCAAACTTGTATCATGAGTCTAGGCACGTCTTCAGTGCGCTCGCTGTTTTCTTAGAACGAAATTGTTTATGAACAGCGGCATGGAAGAACAGTGAAGTGGTAATATGGAGCACACGGTTGATATGAACAGGTGCAGCCTGGAGTAATGAGCATTCTCTGCACGTACTTTCCTGGCGCTGACAAAGGCGGGTACAGGCTGGCGTTGCGGCCGCGGAGAGGAATGCGAGGGGTATGAAAACCGAGCACTCGTGGAGAGCAGTGCTTGCGTACGTGTTCATTACATTAAGTTTCAAATTTGCAGATCGCTGAAAGGTACTTTATTTAAGCACTGGACGGAATAACGCGTGACGAGAGCTAGTGGAAAATCAGTATAATTTGAATAGTACGCTTCTGGGAAGTTGATATGCCACTCTGTAAAAAAATATAGAATTTGAAACCCCCAGAATTAAGAGATCAAGTAAAATTAGTGCCTACTATATATATATTCGCAGGAAAAGAGCGCTTCGGAGTATTTTGCTAATACTTCACAAAATAATTGAAGCGCAATACCTTTTACAGCCAGGTAGTTATGTAAACTGGTCCCTTTTGAACCTGAAAAACTAATGGCTCGATCAGATGACATGTCAGCAAGCGCACAGCTGTACTTCGACATAATTTGACAAAATGTCTCTTCATGTGGTTTGTTCATATATATATATATATATATATATATATATATATATATATATATAACGCACATATGTAAAAATTTTCTTCCCCTAAACACCTAGGTATAGGCTGAGTATCACTTTTTGATTGCTTCATTCACATTTCACTACTTATTGCCGCGCTATCTCGGTGCATTTTAAGTCTGCTACACATTCATTTGTCGTTGTCGTTAATAATGCAGCGGCAACTCTCGCAAAATTATCGATCTCTTTTTAGAAGTAGTGTAAAAAATGATTAAGTATGAGGTGTAGATGCTGCCCATCCTGCAAATTCAACTGACGACGCACAATCAGTTCTGGGCCATACGTAGCCAGCCCTGTTCCATTTCGTTATTTTAGGGGCGAAGCTCCTTATAGCGGCACCCGTTCGTCCCCATCGTAGTAGGTAGCCACGTCTAGTTTTATGAATTGCTCAATAGATGGCGTTGTGTTTCCGTAAATGTATGTATACCCATATATACATATATATGTATACGTATAGTATAACCGGAAGCCGACTTCCGCTTCCGGTTCCACTTCCGTTTCCACTTCCGGTTCCGCTTCCGGTTCCGGAAGCCAGCTTCCGGCTTCCGGAGAACGCTTCCGGCGTTTTATGAAAAAAAAAATTCCGAAAGTTGTGTCCGTAGCGCGGAATCGAACCAGGGACCCCTCGCTTCCGAACGCGCGGTGCTAACCACTACGCCACGAAGCGCTTTTTTTTTTATTGTCTCATGTGCAAAATTCACTCATTTATCAACAGCCCAGTTCAACGAAGTAGCACGTGAAAATCATATGTAACCTTTACCAACCAGCTTTATTGTTGGGTATTTATTGCCATCGTGGTGCGTGTGTCTATGTGCGCTTCGTGGCGTAGCGATTCCGCGCTACGCCACGAAGCGCACATAGACACACGCACCACCATGGCAATAAATACCCAACATTAACGAAAGGCCGCGTTTCTAGCGCGTTTCTAACGCGTTTGTGCTAGCGCTTTACGGCCCGTGTAAGAAGCTGGTGTAAGACGCTGTGGCCTCTCCGCCTTACCTTCAACGCGTTTCGAACGCGCTGCCCAAGGCGGTGGCAAGTCAAGTTCAAGTCGAGGAGCGTTTATGAATACGAGGGGTATACTCTCTCAGCAGTCATGTGATGGCGTCGGCAAATGCGGTGCACGTTCCGGCATGTGTAAATGGCTGCGTAAGACGTTGTGACCGCTCCCCCTTACTAGAGAGTACTGCACGTTTCTAACGCGTTTGTGCTAGCGTCCCCTTAAGCGGGAGATCCGATGATTCCCTCCGGAGCTTCGCCCACTCATCGTCATTCACCCCGTGGATATGCTGTGATTTTTTTCTATTGCCGGACGCGACCATCGAATAGTAAGCCCTTAACAACTTCGCTGTAAAATTTGCATATCCCGCGCGTTGTCTTAAAATGGCGGTAATAAGCGGGAGTTGACTCCGACGTTGAGCTGTGTTAAATCACGACAGATAACATAATATGAAAAATTTGCATTAAGAACACAATAATATAGTATGCACATACCGATGCCAGCCCCGCTCGTTTCATCTGCACAACGTGCAGAGATAGATTGTGTCGGCGTCCCATTGAGTCCATGTGAATGGTCCCGGTGAGTCCAGAGATACGGGTCTGCAGGAAGAATAGCAATGAGCAATGTGGGAGTAAGAAACATTATTGAACATTTTTATTTATTTCTTTGTTGTTTGTTCGCTTGTTTATTTATTTACGTGTTCATTAGTTCATTCATTCATACGTTCATTCCTTTATTCATACCTCATACACAAGCCTCACAGTCTGTAGCGGGAGTAATCGACCATAATCCACCAAACATTTTCAAAAAAAAAAAAGAAAAGTTCTCTTTATCCCCACCACAAACACTCACTAGAGAGGATGATGTACTAATCAACTCTGCACTAACCCTTACATAACCCATCAATTCTGTCCAACAGCACATTGAGAACAGAAGTAGCAAACAAGCACGTCAGGTTTCTGGGAAATGCCCCAACGCACTCCCTACTTCCAGTCCGGTGAGCCGGACTACTCACCACAGGAATGGTGCCCACAGCTGGCGGCGGAGATAAGATGCGTCAATAGGCTTAGTAAAACAGTCTTCGCAACAATACCAGATACTCAGATCGACTCCGACAGTGGGGAGTTGGATTAAGGATCGTTAAGAAGTCAATTTTCTCTGGAAACTGCGCTCAATGTTGCGTAGTCAGACAGTGCTGCCTTGATCATACACTGCCCACGTGCGAAAAAGAATAATCGAAGGAGCTTTTGCGCTACATTTCTCCAGTATTAGTAAAATGCCTATGCAAATGATTCGTCACCATCATCATCGTCAGCCTATATTTATGTCCACTGCGGGACGAAGGCCTCTCCCTGTGATCTCCAATTACCTGTCTTGCGCTAGATGATTCCAACTAGCGCCTGCAAATTTCCTAACTTCACCCCACCTAGCTTTCTGCGATCCTCGACTGCGCTTCCCTTTTCTTGGTATCCATTCTGTAACTCTAATGGTCCATCGGTTATCCATCCTACGCGTTACATGACCTGCCCAGCTCCATTTTTTCCTCCTAATGTCCACTAGAATATCGGTTATCCCCGTTTGCTCTCTGATCCACACCGCTCTCTTCCTGTCTCTTAACGTTAGGCCTAACATTTTTAGTTCCATCGCTCTTTGTGCGGTCTTTAACTTCTTCTCGAGCTTCTTTGTTAACCTCCAAGTTTCTGCCCCATATGTTAGCACCGGTACAATGCAATGATTGTACACTTTTCTTTTCAACGACAGTGGTAAGCTCCCCGACAGGATTTTGGAATGACTGTCGTATGCACTCTTGCATACGTATGCACAGTTGCACTGCTGTATGCATTGTTATTCGTCTGTGAATTTTCTTCTCGTGATCAGGGTCCCCTGTGAGTAATTGACCTAGATAAACGTACTACTGTACAGAATCTAGAAGAGGAGTGGTGATCCTGACTTCTTGTTCTCTTGCCAGGCTACTGAAAATTATGTTTGTCGTCTGCATAATAATCTTCAACACAACTCTTACACTTTCTAGGTTAAGGTCCTCAATCGTTTGCTTTAATTCGTCCACATTGAACCGAAGGATGCTGCGATATTCGCCGTTGATCCTCACTCCTAAGCCTTCCCAGTCTAAGAGCTTGAATACTTCGTCTAATCATGCAGTGAATAGCATTGAAGAGATTGCGTCTCCTTGCCTGACGCCTTTCTTGGTAGGCATCTTTCTACTTTTCTTGTGGAGAACCAAGGTGGCTGTGCAATCCTTGTAGATATTTGCCAAGATATTCACGTATGCCTCCTGTACTCCTTGATTACGCAATGCCTCTATGACTGTTGGTATCTCTACTGAATCAAATGCTTTTTCATATTCTATGAAAGCCATATAGAGAGTTTGATTGTACTCCGCAGATTTCTCTATATTACCTGATTCATGACATGGATATGATCCATCGTAGAATATCCCTTCCTGAAGCCAGCCTGTTCTCTTGGTTGGTTGGTTGGGTGTTGCCCTGATTCTATTGGAAATTATCTTGGTGAATATTTTATACAATACTGAAAGCAAGCTAATGGGTCTATAATTTTTCAATTCTTAAACATCTCCCTTCTTATGCATGAGTATAATGTGGGCGTTCTTCTAGCTTTCTGGTACACTTGAAGTCGTGAGGCATTGCCAATAAAGTGCCGCCAGATTTTTAAGCATGATATCTCCTCCAACTTTGACTGAATCGACTGTTATTCCATCTTCTCCAGCAAATTTTTCCATGGTCATGTCTTTCAAGGCCCTTCTAACTTCATCGCTAGTTATAGAAGGAGCCTCTGTATCCTGTTCATCACTTCTTCGAATGAAAGTAGCTTGGCTGCTCTGGTCACTGTACAGGTCAGTATAGAATTCTACCGCGGATTTTACTATGCCATGGAAATTGCTGATGATATTACCGTGCTTATCTTTCAGTCTATACATTTTGCCTTGTCCAATGCCAAGTTTTCTTCTGAGTGATTTCATGCGGCGTCCATATTTTAGCGCTTCCTCAATCTTTTCCACGTTATATTTTCAGATATCCCTTACTTTCTTCTTGTTGATAATTTTGACAGTTCAGCAAATGCTATCTGATCTCTCGAGTTTGACACTTTCATGTTTCGCCGTTTCTTTATTAGGTCCTGTGTTACTTGGGAGAGGGTACCTACTGGTTGCCTTGGTGCCTTACCTCTCACTCCAATTCTGCTTCTGAAATCAGCCAAGTTACGGTTTATTCATTACCTCTATGTTGTCTTCATATTCCTGTTCTAAAGCTGCATATTTTTTGCGAGCACAAGCCGGAATTGGTCTGTTTTTACCCTTACTGGCCATATTATAGGCCATATTATCGAATATATTATATACAGATGTCTTGTCTGCATGGTTTATTTGCCAGGCCAGATTACTCACCTATAACACTAAATGCCCAAAACCAGCAAATGAAAAAAATCGTGGTGCCTAATGCATTTCGTGCACTAGCGAGGTCGACTATTCATTCCCACTGTAATAAGTGATCTGGTAATTTAATGGACATTACCTGCGCGTTTTAAGCGCGCATATTATAAAAATTTAAGAAATTGGTTTATTGTAGAGCCTGGAAAGCATACACTGCGTCGCCGTGTCTCTGTCTGCAATGCACTAATTTCCTAAATAAAGATTTGCAACATTTCAGGGCAGAGGGTTAGACCGTGTGGATGCTTTCAAATGGAGACCACAGCATGCAAAAAACAGCACAATCATGACAGTATTAGAATGTTTACTTTAAATTTATAATCATTCCGGCATGCCCATGGTTTGACAAGCTACAGCACGTTTGTTTCACTTCCTGTGTTTAAGAAAGGGGATTTCTATGAGTCAGTCTTCAACAAATTCTTAAATATTTCAACACGAAAACTGTATGATTGCGGCTCTCATTTATAAATTTCCAAGACTTGCTTATGAAAATAAAATTAGGTATTTTTTATGTTTTCACCGAGTGCAGCTTCATGAGTACATGCTCTCGCTCTTGTTACTGTGGGCTGTAAGACTTGCATCGCTAACGTCTAGTTCTGCTATCTGCTTTCTATTTGGAGGTGCACCCGCAAATATATGGCAAAAAGTTTAAACCAGCGTTGCTTCAATTCCTAGGTTGATATATATCTGATGTACTTGAAAAAGTGGTTGCTGAGTTATTGTTTCTTGGCCATAAAAACAGTCAACCCGAAGGCAACGAATGAGAGAGCCGTTATATAATTTATTTACGTGCTACAAAGAGAGCATTTATTTAAGAAGACACTTACGAAACAGAAAGTTTGGCCTTACATAAAGACTTAGTGAAGCGCCCTCCGCTGATCCCCTTACGTGTGCCTGCTGTAATCCTGGCCCTTCTATTTTTATTATGTCACAGTTGGACACACTGAGTGGAGCCATGAAGCGTGCGCTAGTTCTTGCTTATCTTCGGTAAAGCCGTGCCTCATTTAAACACAGATTAGTCCGTTACAGTGCAGGGTATGTCGTCCGCAGAGATCGAATGACGCTTCTAGGAAACGCATACGCGACCGTCGGTGCTACATCGTAGTCAGTATATACACCGTGAGGACGTTAGCGTAACTAAAACTAAATAAGGACAAGCCAAAATAAAATGGGACCATCTTGCTCAACGCGTACTTTCAATATTGATCTCCACACAAAGTATTTCACATAGAGATAATGAATAGCTCCCAGACTGAGGTTTCTAATCCAAAAATCCTTCGTATTCCGAGCTTAGTAAACGTGTAAGCAGAGAAAGAAAGAAGAACGGAGGCTAGACACGAGAGCTTTCATGTGGTGTCGTCTGCGTCATTGTTTCTTTCGCATTTCCAACGTTTTCTAAGGTAAGCCAACCATAGCCCAATGTCGCACCTTGTCGCTATTCTGTGGTTTAATTGAAAAAGTATTTTAAAGGTTTCTTTGATGGCTCATTTCTATAAAATTGTTAAATATATGTCGTAGACAATGCCACTTTCATTGAGGACAAAAAAAAGTTATACGCTATCCTCTGTAGGATGCGCTGCCGCTTATGTTATCAAAGGTTCTGTGCAGTGCCTGGATCCCCGTGTCCACCTCTTTAGGGTTAGTAGCATTGCGTACCTGTTTAACTGCGTCGACAAAGGCCTGCGACGGCGGCCTTGGTCTTGATGCCTGCTGCCCCGGGCAGCGTACGCTAGGCGGCCGAGCGAGCGTGCGCTCCGTAGCCAGTCTCTGGACGGCTCGAACCAGGAGGTCCAGAGCGTCTTGAGTCAGAGCTGCGTCTGTCTGGATGGAAGCAGAAGCAGCTAATATTATGCAGTGTAATGCGAGATTGTTACGCAAAGACTTGGGTGGCGATTTAGCGGTAAATGCAAGGGAACTTCTTTAGCATTGCGTCACACCCCTTTAAGGTCCTGGATCAATGATTGAAATAGCGTTCGCCACATTGCAACGCATTGTTCAGGAGCTATCTCGACACACGTCGTGCCTCTTCGAGAAGCGACTGACAAATGATGGCGGCCCGGAGCTGACCACGATTAGCTTTATATATATATATATATATATATATATAGAGAGAGAGAGAGAGAGAGATAGCACACACGTGCACGCACTTCTAAGCTCTCCCTTCTCTTCGCTGGCGCTACCAGGTGACCGGCTTCCACACACACACACACACACACACACACACACACACACACACACACACACACACACACACACACACACACACACACACACACACACACACACACACACACACACACACACACACACACACACACACACTTTTCCCCCACTTTGACACTCCTAATGCTAATGCATTAAAATTGCACAAAAGCACACTAAAACAGACATATCCTAACGCGATGATATATTAAAAAATACCAACCTACCGAAACTTTCATCATTTCGCTGCTTGCGATTAGCATTTTCGGTAAGAGTGTGAACGCGTGGAGATGCAATGTATTCTTGCTTCTTCGGGGTAGTGACGGTGCTCTATAATAGCACTGAATGGAATTGCTATTCTTTGCTTAATGAAAGCAATGTCACGCATAATTTGCACTGCACAAACAAGTATCAAGACACTTGTTTATAGTGATGCGTTATTGCGTTGCACGGCAAGTTCAACTTGTTCCAGTGTATCAGTTATTCAACACAAGTATTGCATCAGAAGGTCCTTAACTCATGACTGGCATATCTACTTCTAAGGGAAATGCATGCTCTCTTGCTGAAAAAGGGAATAACCCGTCACAGTGTAATATATAGAAAGAGTTCCTTTCTCTAATTATTCCACCTGTAGACCATGATAGGTTTCGATATTTACACTTTGGCATAAACACAAAAGAATATCAACAAAAAAGCTGAAAAATATGCAAATATGACAAGCTAAACCGTAAATGCTTTTCGTTTGGAACCTGAAGGGAATAAAGCAAGAGACATGCACGGTATTCCTGTGTCATTTACTGCAGCAAAATGCTTTTTGTGTCACCTGAGCGCTCATTGTGTATTTTTGTTTTTAATCATGTTAATCCTAAAACAAAACATAAAGCTATAGCTATCTCACCCGTATAGGCTTCCTCGAAGCCCTTTGTCCGATGAACATGGAATGGACGCCGCTTCGAGCGTAAGCATCTCGGACTGCTGCAATGTCGTGCTCCCAGAGCTCTTTCTTTACCAGGACAAAGCCACTGAGGTTCGTCCCTGAGTTCTGGAAGTCCGACAGGTCTACCGTGTGCAAATCCTGCGTTGAAAGGTTTTGAGTCACTGTATTGCAGAGTTACTGCATATGAATGCATATTGTGAGAATGCATTTATGCGAAAGCACAATTTTGCGTAACACGGTTACTTCGAACCCAATCTATTTCGCTATATTTAGACATCAGAAAACATCGCGAAATCGAATGCTGACTAAAAAGTTTTTTTTTTAAGGAGGACTTGTGAAATCACAAAACGCCCGAAATATGTAACCAGTCTTCATGTTTGCGATGGCCTTGCCTTCTCGTGGAATGTGCCATGTCTGGAAATTTGTATGCCCACGAAAGGAAAATGTTTTCTAGTACTAGCCGGTTTTTTTTCTTTCTTGCCTAAATACCTTCAAAAGTGGATTAAAATTTCATAATATGCAATTTAAATTTCAAACATCTGGTTGCCATGTTCTGAAGAACGGATATTCTTAGACTTCATGCGGTATTTTCTCAAAGTGCATGAAGACATTATTTTCTTGCATAATCTATAACAGGTAAAGAGGTAATCACTTTCTGTTACGCTTGTTTTCTTGAAACTTTAGTAAAATTGTGCAAACATAGTCGAGAAAATCCTTAAATTGGAGTGGTGGACAACTGTATTGCAATTTGCAAACTATATAGCGCACATGATATGAATTGCTAAGGGTCATAATTGGACGCACATTAAGTGTATAATTCTTAAAATTTTATGTTTACCATTTCCTTTCCATGGAACAATAGTTTACTGGAGCTCAATGAGTGATCGTTCCACTTGTGAGTGATCCGGAAAGATCTTGCATTTTAGGTCCAGCAGTATGTCATAAAAAAAAACATTCTGCATCTTCCGGTGTACGTTGCTAACAGAATTCGACTAGTTGCCACTATTCTTCATGAGCGCCTGAAATAAAGCACACGGCCAGATTACTGGCATACCGTTGGTCACAGCAAATGCGTTCATAAGCCGGCCAGCCGGCACAGTTCATGAAAGGGGGCAATGTCTATCCGCCCGACTGGATACTCAACACTGCAAAGAAACGCCATACGGGTTTCTAAGAAAGAAAGCTTAGAAGTTTAAAAATATCACTTCATCCCGGTTCGATCATCAAAACCGGGCCCGATGCCTTTCCGCTGTACCATCGCCGGCCACGTAGATGGGCTCGCTTTTACACCAATATATGTGTGCTCCGTATACTAGTTATTGAGATATTGTAGCAGGACGTGTGCGCCAATTTGATTCATATATACCTCCCTTGATTTCATCGTGCTTCTATGTGACCTTCCTGAAATCAGACTATGCCAATGTGTACCAAGGTAAATAAATATAATTCAAGTAGTCCTTTACATTTTGCGCCGGCAACTAGTGGTTAACGAAGTGTGCATAACTGCGTGCTCCGCGTACTTTAACTTATACTTTTCTGTTCGTCTGCGACGCTAATCTTCCGCGTATCTATGTGTCCCCCGGTTTTAGATTGTCCCATTCGTTTCGCACTTGTTCGGTGCATTGCGCTCGCCTTACGTTTCTTTCGGTTTTCCCGTCTGCATAGTTTCTCGAGATAGTATAGTCCTTCCGTATTGGCTAACATCATTGCCAGTTTGTTTTGCTTTGTGTGATCGCTAGACTTAAACCACCCCCGGTTGACATCTTAACAAATTCACTGTGCTTACATACATAAGAAGCCTTCATGGACAATCGCTTGCATGAAGGCATCATACGCTTATGCGGTTTACAGCGGCAGCGACTCCAATAGAAAGTAAGGCAATTGTGCCAGCTATTTTGTTTCGGTACAATGGCGCTACTGCTGCACCGCTGCTGTTCTGCATAATGCTCGCCATGTTGGCTTGATACAGTCGGAACAGTTGTTGGCTGTGTCAATTCACAACCATTTAAAACACTATAAAAAGGTCGATTCTGCTGTTCTCTTTGATTCAACTGGTCCCGTAGGCACTTTCGGTTAAACACCGCTTGCTAGAGAGCTTATTCACCTTCGTGTCACGATAACTATTACTTTGTCATCAGTGCGAACTTCTAGCTGATACAATGGAAGTCAGAAGTAAGGGTTACTTGGACCATCTGTAGTTTTTTTCTAAAGAATGCATTGTAGTAGATATGCAAACAATCCATAGATAGCACACTTTCGTGTACCATGAACCTAAGAAACGTTCAATCTGCGCAGTGTTGTAGCCAATTACATGAGCCTTGGAAGGCAGTGTACCTGTATCGAAGCAAGGTTTGAACGAGTGTACATGAATAGAAAAAGAAGCCACTGCACAAGCTTTATCAGTTTTAAAGCTCGCGGCGATATACCACCAACCTGGCTTAAATTATTCGAAAATTGCTGTTGAACATTCACTGACAAACGATCCTATTCGTCTGTCGTCGAGGCGTCCGGAAACTCTTGAACGTGCCTTTCGTCCTTCTTCGAAGCAGCCGCACCGTTTTCGCATCTAACAATGGCAAATCTAAGATTTCCGAAAAACGCTCTTTATAGCAAAAGAACGCTGACTTGAAGTGAAAGATTGTAAATATTAACGCGCTTACCATCACCACTACTTATATAGCAGAAGAGAGCCATTTACGATTGCTGGACGAGCAGAGAAGCGCACAGGGCGCCGTCAAAAATTATTGTGGCGTTGAATTTCTGATGTAAATATCTTGGAAATATCTTTGGGACATTGAACACGCTCTCCGGCATACTCACTATAGTATAGGCCACGCAGAACCCGCATTAAACTTCGTCGGAAATATTAGAAAAAAAATAAAGCGTCATGAAATGCGTCTCTAAGGGCACTTCTGCAGCTATTCAATTCTTAGCCTTTTGATAGCAGCGTGGAAACAGCACTGCGTTTCGGCCAGCAAGCCGGTAATATGTACACGCATTTCGCAAAGCTAAACAATCTGAGTGCTGTACCCGCACAGGATCTGCCACAGTGCGAACGAAGTTATCCATGTTGTAAAGAGGCCTCCGGCCATGGCCCGCTTCTTCAGAGCACACTCCGCTGTCGGCACATCAAATATTTGATACCCGAAGTAAATATGCTATCCTGGCAATCTTCAGACGCAGACGACTCTTTCACGCATTTATTGCAGCATGCCGCGTATGTTCAAAGTGTTTCGACATATCGACAGGAGAGTGACGCCCATCGGCACAGCATGAAAAGGTCGAAGGTCGCTCCTTTCTAGACCCGTTTTCCCATTATATCTATAGCTTTTTTTTTGTCGAAGGTATAGCAGAATGTGGGGAGTCGGCATACAGAGCTTTGCACGTCGAATCCGCTTGCATGCGTAATAGGAAAAGCGAAACACTTTGGAGGATAAAGGCGGGCACCACGCTTTTAGTTATCAGGGTGATAATTTAACGTCCCGAAAAGGTGATGCACGGGTCTTCGTTTATTTTTTTTCGTTAATATGCTACACAGTGTGCTTTCTGAGACATGAACCACGGAAGCCCTTTGCCAATGTTGCTAATGGATTTATTGAGACGACAGCACTTTGCGTAGGCTTAGAAACACTACCAAATTTTTAATAAGTGCGGCGAATTTCTCTCTCACACCACGTCCCAACTGTGCTTGGGGGTTTGTATCGAATATGCTTTCAATATTTGACAATCAGCACCATGTAATCTACCTTACATCGAGATGGTCGCACTATGTTTTTATGTCACCACTTGTGCTCTCAGCTCCATTACACGTTATTCGAGTTTTCGTACATGTATATTGGCCGAAGCAGCGCGTTTCTATAAGAGATGAGTCTATTGGGCTTATTGCCAACGCCTACGGTTACACGGCTCTAAGTGGAGGCGTATGCCGCCTGGTTATTGCGACCCGTAAGTGGCTTGCTAAATCGTATTACAACGAGAGTCAAATAAAGATCCTTACGCGATCCACATGTGTCGGCGTTATCATACTTTTTACCCCTTCAGAGCCCTTTCAGTAATCTTTTAGATGAGCACTTAGGGTGGGCCGGCATTCATGAGTATTATTATTACCCTAAAAATAGCGCAATCGATCGCAAAATGGAAGAGTGAAACGAGTACTCTGAGGACCATCTTGCGACGTAGCTTAATCACCGCGTTAAAGAAAAAAGAAAAACGACTCACTCCTGCCAGCCGACAGAAGAGGTACAGCATTTACTAGCTCCGATCGGCATCTAGACTGGCGTGTTATATGGAATTAGCTTCGTCACATCGTGTTTTTATTATTGCGTTCAGCTTTCTGTTTCAGAAATTACCCTACCGATTGTATATTTGATAATAGTGTGTTTTAGCTGAGCGCTTGCTGTCCGCTCCGCTCAGGCCGGCATATGCTAGCAAATGCCACACAACCGTTTAGCGGAAACGCTATTGCGCTTGCGCTCAATGCTCATACCGGCAGTGGAACGAAGACGCCATCCCTCGCTCCGCTACATAGCCGACTGAGCGGAGCGGGACAGCGTGTCTACTTGGCCTCTTTGTCGTTTTGCCGAAGAGTTGATATCGCGTCCTTTGGGTTTCGGCAAGACGCGCTTATCAAACGCGAAATCTACGCAGTTCCCTGCAGTATCTCAGAGCGTGAAATCTGCGCGGAACGGTGCGTAAACGGCGCTCTGCTAAAACTGTCTATTAAATGTGGGCCTTAGGGCAAGAACACATGAAATAATGCATTTGTGTTCAAGATTGTCATCAAGTTTTCAATATAAGCGCGTGCCATATTTTCCAAACTTAGATGTTAATCGTCAAAGTCCATTCGATATTAAACTGCTTTTGTCATTCACGAAAATTGTGTATACTTAACAGTTTCAACCACGTGTATAAGCAGTATCTGCGTAACAAGTATACCATTTATATTAACGTTCCTGCTAGTTTATTTTAAAAGCCCTGTGTATATTACTTTAATGGCCTCGTGCACGACTGATGGTGGCGCTGTTAATGACGCTCCGATGACATCAGCTGGGATGATTTCACTTTTGTCGTCTGCTACGCTCCGGCGGTAGTAGTCGCATTGTGATTTGCGTTTTCGTGCTCTTACTGCTATCACTGAGTGGTCGCGTAGCATGATGCTCTGCAGTTCTGTTTATAGTTTTTCGAGTGTTATTTTATAAATAAGACAATTATGAGGCCACCTAAAATTACATTTCCAAGTTACCGTCCATAAAACGACAACCGTCTTGGTTAAAGACTCTTGATTCAATTCGCTAAACAACGGACAGCATGTGCACAGAATATTCAGCTGCAGAACCGGTGCACCACCTTACGGCTCATTCGCAAAATTTCGATCCCATACTTTTTATACCCGCCGACAACCTGTGAATGTGCCGTCGGCGGTACGCATTTAAATGTACACGAGGGCTCTTATGTCAGTTTTGTCAATTTTGTGGTAATGAAACTACCTGATTGCAGAGAATTTTTATTTGACTCTCATGGAAAATCACTTTTCTTATTTAAAATGATGGCGATTTGCCTATTGTGAGCGAATAAAGCACAAAAAGTCAGGCAGATCTGCGACCTTACCCTCAGCGACACAATTTCTGCTTTCGCGCTTTCTTCATGCTTTCTAAGCACGTTCACAATGCCGGAACATGTATCACTGCTGATCGGCCAATAACTCAACGAATGCCACATTTTGCGATATTGACACGTTGCATAATTTGAAATACGGCAAAATATCTTTAGCTGCACTGCTGCTTGAGCGCTGCATGCATTAACACACCGCAGAACCACATAATTTCTTGAGAACAGCATGAAACATCGTTAGTAATATGAATTGTCCTAGCCAGTAAAAAAACATTTAAGCACTCTGGCCAACGCAGCGTAATACCCACTATACTGAGCATGCTGGACTAAGCTAAATACTGAATTTATTACTGCGTAATATTCGCAACAAGAGATAAGCACGATATCTTTAGAGTACTGGTGAAAATAAAAAAGCAGGGAAGAGATTGATACCACCGCATACATTACAGGCATAGGTAGTGGTACAAGGTAGAGAGAGGTTTTCAGGAAGAGAAAACAGATTAAGAAGATATATACAAAAATGGCAGAATTAAAAGCAAGTATAGCATGCCTGATTACCTCAACAAGGCTAGGTGACTATTTGTCACCGCTCCTTTTAATACGAGATGCAACAAGTAATTATCATACACATCGGAGCCAATAATGATACACTTATTATGTGTAAACAAACACCTGACCTAAATAACATCTGAAGCATTTCTACACATCTTTCTTAAGAAACAACTAGAAAAATGATGTATTAACAGCACTTTGAGGGCATGCTAAATGGTGACTGTACTTTAGAGCTACCGATCCATTTTCTCTGGATGGTCAAGTGAGTTTTTTGATTACGCAACAAATTGTTCATGCTTACCAATGTAGTGACGATGAAGTTATGGTACTCGTTGATTATTCCAACTTTCTGGGCCTGAAAACAACAAAATATTCCGTGAGCGGTAGTCCCTGAGCAGCATTTTTCTCGTTCCTCTTGACTCCCGAACCGACACATGACAAAACGTACAACATGTCATATACTCTCCTGAGATTCTCGTTTCACAAAAGTTTAGAGATTTCATGCTTACAAATGCATTATTTCCTTCACTGAAACTTTTCAGAAAAAATTTGGTAGGACAAATTTCTTATTCGCGTTGCTCACACAGGCATCCTGCATTGTTGAGATTTTATTTGTTCCCCGGGGACAAAGTCAAAGCACGTTATAGCGACTACTCCTTTCTCAGACAGTATATAATGCGCCAGGGAATGTAGTTCGGAGAAATTCTTGAGCCATGCAAACCATGAATAAGTGCTAGTGCTTGCAAGTGCTTTATTCTTTCTTCACATGAACATGATTACACAGATATCTGGACCGATAGCCAGGGAAGGCTAGTTTCGGGTCCAGTGTCAAAATATAACAGACAGGTAGGTAACATAAGAAGCCAAGTCAATTTTTATGAACAAAATGACCCGAAAAAGCGGGCTAATTTTCACTTTACAGTTCGAGTTCGACGATATAAATGCAGAATGGCTATAACAAAATTATGTTTATGTCATAACTACAGGTTACAGACACTAAATAAATTAGTAATTAAGACCCAATTCCCATCTTGTGCCAAATAATGAGCGCGTCACTGTTGATAAGACACCACCAGTTACAATGGAGAGCTTAAGCGAACCATGCGAGACGAATAAGACAACTACTTTGAATAAGCAGAGCCAGCTCACGAAAACTGAACCATTGTGGCAAGTTTTAAACAAATAAGGTATCATTGGACTAAGAAAGTGAATTACATTGTACTCGTCACTCTTGCGATAGCAATTTGGAGCTGCGGTGTGTTGCAATATATAAAATAAATTAATAAACGCATACAGCATCCAACTGCGTTCTAAAACGGAATGCCGAACGACACATTTGTATTTGACCATTGTGGATAACTTCAACATCCACCGCCATGTAAGCTTCTGTCTTGTATTGTATTCACAGATTACATAACATTAAATTTGGACAATTTTGTAGCCGTTTTTTATAGCAGCATTCCCTGTTACCACCTTTACACACCTTACTGTAACCGGAGTTTCTCGAGTGGACGCCTTGCTTCGTGAATCGAACGCGTCGTATTGCATTACGAACGCTGGTCTACCCCTAAGGAAATTTACGGTATCCTTTGAGTGGCTTTGTTGGCAGTATAAGCCAAAGGACGTATGAACAGCGCGACTGAAAGAAAGATGGCGAATAGTATTGTTTACCACATTCAGTGATTGATTTTATTATCGTATAAATATTCTGCTGACTCTTAGCGAAGGTAACGTGCAGGAACTATATAGGTTGGATAGAAAAGGCGCAAGAATTGCAATCCTGAGAAATATTCAAAACAAAATACTATATTAGCGCAAACGCGAGCCTGAGTAAACAAGCCTAATGGGGCGCTACAACATAAAGCTACCCTCATTGTTTGTATTCCATTTCTGCCACAAGACCTCCACGTTGACCAAAATTTTTTCGGGTCACCCCCAATTCGCCTGTCTGTCACGTGGCGCCGCGAAAACCGCGAAACCTCCCCATCTGATAAGGCCGAGCAACAGAAATAAAATTCTGTATGATTCTAAGTATTTTTCGCCATAAGCCCTACGCTATTCAATTTTTTTTCCGGCTGCTCCTACTTGTCTTCTCTACCACGCGACCTCACAAAACCGCGAGCACTCACCACGTCAAAGTGACGTGTACACACTAAAGATGCATTATTATGCCGAACAAAACTGACGTCCTTTTAATAACCGGAAACTACCCCATGGCAAAAGGAATAAATGACGGCTCCCGGTCAGTCGTTCTAGGACTGGTGACATGGAGCTGCCGGTAACATTGGGTTTCTCTGCGTAAATGAAAGATATTTGGATGGCAGTATAACGCTGTTGAGCCCTTTTGGCGCATAAACGACATCGCTCTGCCAACCTTTCCTCGCAAAGCATCCGTGTTCGCTGCATTTTTATCCTTGCATTGCATGTGGCCGCGATTTTATTGCGATAGCAAATACATGGACACTCCAGGCGCATTTCTGCCGTCGCCGTCGTCATCGCCGGGAGGTTCCGTATAAAGTCAACGGGCGCTGAAATCGTCGCCGTGCGCCCGATGCTCTATGTGCGGGTGAAAGCGTGCGAGGGTGAGCCGGCGACCGCGGCTCAATCTCGCGCACGCAAGGCGGGAAGCGGGCAGGAAGCGCATGCTCTTGCAGTCGCGCGCACCACTCCGGAGGGAGAGCGCGGGGGGGGGCAGCACTCCCGAGCGACCGCGCGCGCCCGCCAGGCTGCAAGGCTCCGAGAGGAGGATAGGGGGGGGGGGGGGGGGGGGAGGCCGCGTACTACACCGCGCGCTGCTGTATCTTGAAAGCCATATACAGAGGGTGCAGAGTCCTTCCTCCCTGCGTATTGTTTTCGCGGCTATGTTCGCGTTGATGCGAGCGGCGAGGCGAAGGTCAATTCACTCGCTGTTGCTGCCGCGCTTACTCACTACAGAGTTTTGACAGCGAGTTTCTGCGGTCATCGAGTGAGATACATTCATGTTTGCCTATGTGCGCGTGACACCATGATGCCTAATGTTAACAAGTTGATACGGCCGATAAAACTATTATCCTTACTTCGTATAACTGTCTACCAGTTTGCTATCGCAATCGATGCTTCGCTTTTCGAGCGAAACTGCGACTTTTTGACAAGCCACCACAATTAAGTCCGGGAAGCGGACCAATCGCAGGCGCCGGCACCCTCCTCCTCAACATGTTATCCACTTTCACTGCGCTTGCTCGGGCCCATGAAAACCATCTCCACTTGTGCGCGCTTTTCGCCTTTTGTCAGCCAATTCGGTAAGGAAAGACAGTTAATGTAGGCAATGCTGTTCGCTTTCAAACCAAATAGAACTGACTTCCTATAAACGAGGAGAGCGTTTGATTCGATTGTTCAAACAACACTGCGAGCCGCTGCCCGATGTTTGAGCCGCTGCTTAGGTAAATTTGACATCAGGATATTGGTACAAAGCAAGAAAGGAATAATTTTACGTTATACGACCCATGTTATCCCGCATGGCCAGGAATGTAGTCACTATGACCTCGTCCTCTGGTGTAGCAAAATGCAACTTTGCTTACTGCGGTCGCAAAATAACAAGGACTTTCCAAGTATTCAGCTATAATGTAGGCATTGGGGCTGAAACGGTCAAGGAATCTAGTCTATTAGACAGCACGACCATTCAGGGACATCGAATAGGGTAAGAAGTTTGTAAAACCGGCATGCATGCATTTATATATCAGCTCGAGCAGAAAGGCTTTCCCACAACTTATAACGCCTATATGAACGAGTTAAAATGAAGGACCTTTAATTATGTGAGACTATATAGCGCCGCATATGTTTGCCCTGCATTTAGTAGCAGTTAGGCAGGTAAACAACATCCTAGAGTTTGTGTTGATGCGTCACTACGAATTTACTCTGGTTCGTCATATGTACAGTTAGGCCTTATTACTCCTTTTGATGGACGTCAAAGCATATCTCCACAGCATCAAACTGGTACATTCTGGTAAGTTGAAAAATAACGTATAGTAAAAAGCAGATGCTTTGATTTTAAGTTAAGTTTTTATTAACGTGATACGAACAAGGCTTCTCGTATGCGCCCGACACCTGCTTCTCCGAACGGTTATGGGGAAGCAACAACGCTCTTGTGCCGGCACATATGAAATAGTACAGCTCATCTAAGCAGCTATTGCAAATGCTGTTAAAACGCTCTTCGTTTGCTATCATTGTGCGAGTATCCCAAATGGGCACATCATCTAGACATCATCAATGCCATAAAACTAGCAGTCATTGAGGAAAGCGGGCGACGATAATAGGCCTCGCATTGTGGAAAGCTGTTATAAGCATAAATACATTGATAAACTCGGAGTAAAGTTCTGCCCAGTTAATAATTTGCCGGCATCAAAGAGACTAGGTTGAATTAGGAGACTCGGCTGGGGCAAGTTTTGCAGTACGAAACTCAGAGCAGGTACGATTAGACAGGTCAGTAAAAGAGAGAAGCAGATTCTGTGTTTGTCCTACGTGAGGCCTGCAGGGTGTTCTCCGATTTTAGCGCTTTTTCACAGTGCATCAGCATTAGTGGCAGAAACGTATGTGTAGTAATTGTCCAAACTTTACGCAACCATGAGATTTTAGCGCTGTACTTCGAACTAACGTTTATTGAGAGAACTAACGTTTATTGAGAACATGTAAAATATACTTCTCTTGTCCGAGCTGTCTCAAATATCCCGCATCAATTAGACAAAAACAAAGCAAACACTGTACAATGTCATCATTCTAAATCATAAGATGAATAGCGCCGGCGCACATGTAAGATTACAATCACGAAAAAAAAATTTATTTTCTGTATATACGCTGCATGCAGCTAACTTTTGACGCGACTGCACGATTGGTTGCATCTGATTTGTGTGATATATTGTGGTAAGAAAGGAGACACACAAAATGTGTATATCAACTATTGGTAATGCGCTTCCTCTGGTAGTAACATGTGACAGACAGACAGACAGACAGACAATGAACTTTTAGTGAGGTCCTGAAGGACTAGCCGGTGGAGACCCGTTGGGGCCCCCGCCTCGCCGCTGCCTGCTCCCATGTCGGAATCGGGAGGCCAAGCCTCTCCGCTCTTTCACGGGTCCTCTGGACGGCCATGGACTGGAGCTTGAGTTCCGTACTAGAGATGGCATCGTCCCAGTCCTGTTCGCTGGTCAGTGGCGTATCCCGTAACGCAGGGCATGTTTTATTTTCTTTTTAGTTCAGAAGTTCTTTCTAGCCTTTGTGATACACTGTGTGCATTCTGAAGCTGGGCCCAGGCTGCAGAACGCTGGTGTTTAAACTTTTATTTTAATTGTTTAAAAAAAGGAGTGAGGATACAAGAGCTCTGCATAGCCTCCCGTTTTCTGCTAGTTTGAAACGTTCGCTAGTAACAATATTCCGCATTCTAAGGCCATATGTCAAATCAAACTTATTGCGAGATATTTATGCCACCTTGAGATCCAGTCTTAGGACAGCCAATAAAAACTATACCAGTCACATGACTGTGCCAGAGTGCTACAAGAATGTTGAATTCTTTATGGGCTAACCTGTAGGCTAACTTCACAGGTGAAGAAAAATATACTTTGTCTGTGGGTACATCTCGTAGCTCTTTCTTTCAAGGGCAGTCGCTCTACTGCTCTCCAGTGGAAAGACAGCTTTCACTGGTTTGCTCCCCGTACGGGGGCGACTTTTTCTTCAACTGTAAAACTAGCTTTCTTTTTTTTCAGTAAAACAAGACGTAGTAGTCAGCTAAACATTCAGCTTTCTTGCACCCATGGTATCTTTTCTTGTGAGCCATGAAGTGAGGCTAAGGGGCACCAGTACAACTATAAGATTACTATACTACTATAAGACTACTACTATAAGAGATGACTACTATAAAAGTGGAAATCCTCTCACTGAGATGAAAAATTCAACTGGTAATTGGTCGAAATATAAAAAGAACACATCTTATCTATCGAAAGTTAAGAGGAGTACGCACATGCCGGAGTACATCCGCCAGCCTCTGGGTGGTCAGGTCAAGAATGATGTTATTCTCCCCCGCTTTTGCAAGTTCCCGCAGAACCGACCGAGGGTCCGCCTTGTCATGAAGGGGGCGCAATGCAACCGTCGGGGGCGGGTTGCCAGGCCTGTGCAGCTGCAGGAGGCCACGCAGCCGTACTAGTGCTGTAAGAGGAAACAAAACGCTGGTAGCACTAGTGCAATGGCTCCAATTATCGGTTACTAATGTAAACAACCAAGACAGACACTGAGAGGTGGGTGCATGAATGTTTGGTGCATTAGAGAATATTAATATCATTTTTATTATATAGTATTTAGGAGATGTTGTCGCTTTTCATTGGTGCCGGCTACTCCTTTTTACTTAGAGATACAAAAAAAATAATCTGCGCGCATTAAAACTAAGAGTTGACTCCAAATCACAATAACACAAAGTCCAGTCACATGAATACACTAATGCCACACTAATACTGAAAGTCCACTCAGAAACACAGCAAGACAAAATTCAGTCACGAAGGCGCATTAAAGTAAACACAAAATCCAGTCACGTAAGTACACCAATGCCACACTAATACTGAAAGTCAACTTGGAAAATAGCACACAAAGTTCAGTCACATAGGTGCACTAAGGTAAGCACAAAGTCCGGTCACGTAACTGTACTGAAATCACGGCACATAAGATGGCACGGATTAGGCTCAAATGAAAGTACACGAACTCAGGTGTGGAATTGACCAAATTCAGATAAATAAAAATCCCATTGAGTGAGCTTATCACAGATAAACTTTTTTCAATAGTTTCCGAGAATATTGCTCGCTTCAAAAACTTTTGGAGGGCCATTAACGCTCGTCTTTGCAATGAATATGTTGGCCAAGGACCTAACATCTCCCTGATGTTGAAGGGCCTGCGGTCTAATGCCACTAAATCACGTGCTAAACGTTGTATGTGTGTGTCGTGTCGCGGACATTCTAACAGAAGATGCTGCACGTCTTCATCCGTGTGGCCACAACTACATTGCGGACTAGTAGCTCTTGAAATGTTTTAAGAGAAAATGGTCTATGTACGTGGTGCCGAGCCGTAGACGACGAATCAGCGTTTCAAAGGCTCTGGTTGTATCCAATGTAGACGGGATTTTGAATTGAAGCGTAGGGTCAATGTGAAATAAATCTGGAGATTTCGAGTTCTGTTCAAACCATGTCGATTTGCAACCACGGACTAAGATGTGTCTTAGTATGTGTCGCAATTCGCCTTGCGTTAGAAGGAGACCGTATGTGACGTTATTAATATGAGCTTGTCTAGCTGCCTTGTATGCTGCAACATTCCCAGGCATATTGCAGTTACCAGGTATCGATTGGAACATTATTGTGCGATTTTTTTCACTTGCCTTCGTGAGTTCTTTTAGTGTCTCATAAACTAAAGCCATGCTTTGGGAATTGCTGATGAGACCATGACGTGACGACAAAGCTGCCTGTGAGTCACAAAGGATGACCCATTGGTTCCCGTTTTGCATTGAATTTACGTATCGTAACAACGACAATATTGCAACTAGCTCTGCTGTAGTTGATGTCGTGTGAGACAGTTTAAACGTCTGTATTCGGTTCCATTCTGCAATAGCAAAGGCAGCTTTAGAAGAATTTGTTTGACAAGAACCGTCTGTATACGCTTGAATATGTCCAGGGTACCAAAAGTATATCTGGTATAGCGCTAGTTGTTGTGCTGCTAGCATAAACATGTCTCGTTTGCGAATAATTCCGTCAACCGAAAGGTCAATTGCTCGGGCGACAAGTCTCCATGAAGGGTAGGAAATACCTGAGATCCAAAATTCGTGATGTGGTAGTAGATTATTGTGCACCTGAATTACAGTATTGATGTTAGCCCTGTCTCGCTCAATAAGCGTAATTGCTAGTGGGTGCCTTTTGTTCTGCATTGAAACGCGAAAGTAGTGTGGACTAGTTTCAGCCGTGCTCATAATATCGAATGGAGGATGAAGTGCCTTTTTTGATTGACGTCAATCATTTTTTCCATGACCTTGCATAAGCAGCTCATCAGGCTCATAGGACGAAAAGATATAAGAGAGAGAGGTGTTTTACCAGGCTTCAGTATAGGTATCACACGTTCTGTGTTACAAGAGTGAGGGACATGCTCCTTTTTCAACAAGTCATTCAGAACTCCGAAACTGCCAATCGATCATTAGGTCCCATGTTTTGCAGGATACTGTATGTAATGGAATTTGGGCCTGCAGCAGTCTTTGTCTTTCAAGACGCAAGTGCACATTTTAGCTCAATCATGGAGAATTCGTAGTCTAATTGTACATGCTGTGACTGAAAACACGCAATAACTTTTTTGTTTTACCATTTCAACTGAATAGTGAAACTCAGAACAAGTAATAGAAATGCTTGTTCTAGTTATAACCTTGCTGAATTCTTCAGCAATCACTAGTTCTGAGGTATCCTTGGCTATTGAGGCAACACGAAATCGTTGTGTTTGAGCAGCAGGACCGCTTAATAACGATTCTTTCCTTTGACTCCAATTGCGCCAATTGGTACCAGGATTACGATAACGCACCGTTGTGTACACGTCGTCCATCCGGAGTCGCTACATACTCCATCTAAGTCATCGCACAGCTGATTATATTAGAAAAAAAGTATATAGGAAACGCACTAGAAAGAAAAAGTTAATTATTAATTTAAAAAAAAATTCCCGTATTGCGCTGTTACTACTTCACATGGCCACGACGCTAAGCTCACCTTCTGGTTTCTCGTAAATGATAGTGAAGTGCTTCCAGCCTTGCGCGTTGACGAGGTCACTCAGTGCTCTGCCAAGCTCCTCAGCCGATGGTGTCACAGTCAAAGACAGCGTGTCCAGAGGCAAGGCACGCTCTCCGCCCTCCTGGCGGTGCAGGTACACGTGTGGCACTTGGTGCCTGGAACACGCATGACGAACTAGCAGCGCTGTTTCCGGCTGCCGTGGACCCAACACTGCTAGGACTCCTTGCTCCAGAAGCCCGCACACTGAGCGGAAGATAAAAAAGAGCACATATTTCACTTCAATCGTTAAGCCCCATATCATCAAAGGTACATACAACATCGCGTCTGCCATTGGCCGATCTTGATCCCAAATAGAACCGTCTCACGGAAATGTAGAAAAAGAAAGCGCATAAAAGTGGAACGGGAGCTTAACTCTCTTTAGAACTCCTATATGTTGCATCGGAGCATAAGAGGCACATTTGAAAACGGAGGAAAGAATGCTTCAATACACACTAAACAGAAAATGCGTTCATTGTAGAAAAAATAAATGATACATAGTTCAACGGCTCATACATCCTAGCGTGCAAGATGAGCTACCCACACTAGCGCATGGTTAGCAGAATAACTACGATATCCAGGAAATTTCATGAGAATAGCTGTGTTGCTTGACGAATGTGCGTGTATTGTTCAATATGCTGTCTCCTGCAAGAAGTTTGCGGCGTAAATTCAACTTTCCAAGACCTCCATTGTATTTAGTTACCAAGTTACCACAGATCTGCGCGAACACCTACCAAAAAGGCCATGGGACAGTGAGCGAGCCTCTCTTTTTTTTTTGCCAATGAACATTTTATGTCGACACTCACGTGGCCAGTGAGTGACAGCATGTTCAGCCAACAAGAACTCCTGTGCTCTTCAATGCTCCGTACATGAAAACACACTGAACTTATGAGCAGTGATGCAGAGCGCATTGTGCAGCTACCCCCCTCGCATTTTTTTTT
The DNA here is from genome assembly GCF_013339745.2 of Dermacentor silvarum. Lineage (NCBI taxonomy): Eukaryota > Metazoa > Arthropoda > Arachnida > Ixodida > Ixodidae > Dermacentor > Dermacentor silvarum. The sequence goes on from NC_051161.1 coordinate 108,921,008, forward strand.
TTTTTGCAACGTTGTTTCTCGCAGCCGTCGAGAGAAGGTTTTGGCGCATCCTAGCTTAGCCTTGCGCGTTCTCTGCCGGATGTCTGCGTGGAATATATTCGTATACGTAGCGCAGCACAATCAGGTCGCGTAATAAAGAAAACATACGTGTCCGACCGCGAATTTCGAATCCGGGTGCCCCAGAGGAAAAGCGCGATGCTCTACCCATTAGGCCAGAAAAACAAAAACAAACATGCGTACCTTTTAACAGCCGAGCTGTTTAAGCCGGCCGTAAGTTGTGCCACGAGCCGCAAAACCTCGCTGAGCTAAGACGTCACTGCGTTGCCTAGCAACCACAAACCAGCTGTGCGATAGCTTCGCGGAGCTGGGGGAGAGAGAGCTGAGAGAGCGTGAAATCGGAGTATAAAAATAGCAGAGCCGCCATAAATGGGTGGCGCGACAAACGACATCCTAAGTTAACACAACTATATAAAGCTAATTTTAGCAGTTTTCCTGGCGATTAAGTGATGCGTTCCAGCGTCTTCATTCACTTTCGTAGGGGAACCATGGGCAACGGCAGCCGTCGCGTAAATTTCTCCTGCATTAACGTAAATGAGTGCGTGTTCAACTTCTACGCGCAATGGACAATAAACGAGACGTGTACCAAACAGTACTCTGAGGGAGTTCCTATTCCACACTCCCGCCATGAGAATGTGCTGATTTTGTAAGATGTTCTTGATTTTCTTTTTTTTAAACAAGAACAGGCACTTAAAATGTAGTCGTTACAAAAGGGGCTTTTTCACAGTCGCAAGTAGCAGTGTTTCTGTTTAAGTCATTGCCGATCGCAGCAGATTGACTACATTCCTGCATATAGTTTTTTTATTACATAATCAATTGGTACTTTACGCCTGTTATTCCTAAACTTTTGCCTATATGTTTAATTCTCGGTTTTTGCACCTGCCAACCCTCCTTGCAGGCTACAAAACCGGTGTGGGTCGACAGAAGAGCAAGAATGATGTATGTACAGCTGTTGTGAACCTGTGCACACAACTTTCATGGCTTCGTGCGTTTAATCGTTTACGTTTATTGCGCTAAAATATTGCTTTTTCTTCAGCAGGTATCTGCAAAAACCAACACGATTCGTTTCACGAACTATTCATTTCAACAGTGGTCGTCTGGAATACTAGAGATGGGTCGCTCAGGAGCGAGCCGGATCTTGTGAGCGGCTCTTTTTAACGAGCGAGTGAGCCGTGGTTCAGTAAGAATGAGTGGCGGTTCTTTTGGAGAAAGGGAGCCGGTTCTCTCGCGTTCAGAGAGCCGTGCCGATGCGTTCCGTCAGAGCCGGGTCTTCTGCTGGGTTAAAACCCCTTGATGTAGGAAAGTACCGCCACTCTTTGTACTCTGCCGCCGGCGCGCGACCTCCTCGCCTCCTCCTCGCCCCTCGCGAGTCCCCTCCGCGGCAGACGGTCTTGCGCCCGTTTTCTTGCACGATGATTGGTCTCCCTGCCGTTGCCCTTGGAAACGAGCGGAGCTTGCGTTTTGCTTGTGTTTTGCTTTTTCGTTCGCGCCATTTTGCGCCTGAGCTCGGTCGCACGCTAACATTGCACGCTGTTTCGTGCACTGTCTGCTAGCGCTATGCCGTGCTGCTGCGCATATAACTGCAGCAAGAAGCGTGATGATGGTTATGCAGTTTTTACGATACCGCAAGGAAAGCGTGATGGCTTGCGCAAAAAGCAGTGGCTGCACAACATTGGCCGAAAGAACTTTGTTCCGACAAGGAACAGTATTGTTTGCGAGGTAAGACGCCTTTCTTATTGCTCATATCAAAGCATCCCCTAATGCTGCATTTTTTTCAATTCTGGCCTGCTCATTAGCTTTTTTGTTGCGGCCATTTGTACGTTGCATAAAAATGGGGTTCTCCTCAGAATGATGCATATTCTGCTGGGACTCCATCACCTCGCACGTCGTCAACTGTTATTCAATCGGAAATGCAGCATTCTAGATTCTGCGTTCCACTGAACAAATATACCCGAAGATACAGCCTCTCGATCGCACTTTTCGTGATTGTTAGGATCCGTTGCCTGTTTTACTGAAAATCGGAATAGCAGCTTGTAAAGGAGCTATTTACAGCTTCGATGTGTGTGTCAGTCACTTATATATAATGAATGCAGGGCCTGAAAAAAATTTGTGGGAAGTATACTCGTGGTATTGCAGGTGATGAGCGCCAACTACTCCACATTTTAAGGCGAGACCCTTAGTTGGATATGTTTCAAGGTGAGCGTTTGAGGTACAGAAAGTAACGTGACCTAATGAAGGCCAGAAGCGAGCCAAATCATGTCCAGCCGTGTATAATGGATTAATGATTAGTAAAGTAAATTCATGACTGAATAATGATTGGATTAAGGCGATTTAAGGTCGTATAATGTGGATTAAGGTTAAATAAGGAGGGTTAGGGTTGATTAGGGAGGATTAAGTTGGATTAGGATGGTTTAGGGTGGATCAAGATGTAATAAGGAGGATTAGGGTGGATTAACGTCGATTACCGTGCGCAAAGGCGGATTAAGATGGATGGAGATCGATTAAGGAGGATTAGCGTGGATTAACGTCGAATAAGGTGGATTAAAGAGGATTAAGGTCGATTAAGGTTTATTAAGAAGGATTAGGGTCATTGAGGTGGATTCAGGTCTATTAAGGTGTAATAAGGAGGATTAGAATGGATTAAGGTTGAATAAGCTTCCTGAAGGTGGATTAGTGTGGATTGAGGTGAATTACAGTAGATTTTACAAGAATCGCATTCGCGTCTTTTAGGTGATAGCCAAGGACACCTGGTAATCTTTTTCAGTTCTTGAATTTGCTTTGAACTGGGCTGCCATGCACGCGTGAGTCGGTGACGATTATTTAGTTTTCTCACGGATACAGGCAGTGTGCACGACGCGATCGCGCACCCTTGCCATTGACTACTAGGCGGAGGCCGGGAATCTTCGCTTTAATAGTGAATGCGTTACAATCACCTTTCTTCGGTTTTGTTTGTGGGTAAACCTTTTCCATCCACCTAACACGAGCCGATGTCATTGTATCAATGCGCTTTGATTACGAAGGTTGAGCAATAAATAATGATTATGGTTATGATGTAGCAATGCCGGGAATATTATGTAGGCAATAATGTTTAGCACTACAGCGTATTAGCCAATTGTACTTGTATAAAGGACGTTTTATTCATCTTGCCTGAGTGATTAACTCTTCGATAAATGTTCTAGCTACATTTCACTGAATACCAATTTGAGCCGCGCATATTACAAGAACTTGGAAAAAAGAAAGCTAAAGCCCAACGCAGTTCCAACAATTTTCTCCCACCGACCTGTCGTGAAGCAGAGGAAACCCCCTCGACAGCGGCATGAACCTCGAACTGACAGTCGTAAGTGATTGCTGCTGCTTGCACCTTGTCCCGCCTCTAATAATTTCAGCAATAATGATCTCGGTCTCTTAACGACGCAGCCAACGACACTATGATTCTTTATGCAGAGCCTGTTGCCACCGCATGCTTGCCCGCAATCTACAATGCGTCGGCAATAGGGCCCCCCGCTAATAAAAATCACAATTTTAACTATCCTGCTACATAACTTAACGCTATGTCGGTGTGAATTATCAAAATACCTTATCCGGAGGTGTCTCTTTTGCCTAAAAATATAGAATGCCTTCTCCGATAGATATGCCGAGTATTTTTTAAGCTTGATTGACACCGACGCCTTAAGAATAATCTGTAAATACCTTTCCTCAGCTTCAGTTATTTTGACGATGAGTGGTTGCCGGCACCGCTTCATCGCACTGAAATTGCGCAACCGTCCTAGTCAACGCAGAAGCCACGGCGCAAAAGCTACATTGACATTGAGACAAACACATGGACGGACGATGCACTCGCGAATAATTCATTATAAGAAGGCACGCTGAATATAATACCTGCGGTGCACATGCGCGCACATGCGAGAAAAAACTGCCAAACACAGAGCGATTTGCCACAAGCAATACTAGATCAGATGCACAAAGTAAAGCAGCGTATCGTGTGGCAGAAAAAATAACTGGTGTATAAAACTCGCCTCAAAGCTCCTTTTACATCAGTGTGTGTCATTCATACGGTTTTAAGATGCAACCAACCTCCTCATAAACGTTCCCTTCAGCATTCTCCATGCTGTTATCACCATTTTTCAAAATTTTCTACGCCATTGGGGCGCGCAACTGGCCCAAAATCATGCGCCTCCATCGAATTCTGCGGCCCGTCCACGGGAGCCCAGGCGCAATAGCGTGCCGTGCGCAGCGCGCGCACCCGGCGGGTGAGGAGAATCGAGGAGAAAAGCACGGCGGGGAGGAGAGTGTCGCTACATTCAAGATCAAGGATGCTGGGTGCGACTTCCACGCCATCTATTAGCGGTACGAGAAAGCAACTGCCCTCCCGCCCTTCCTCGCAAGAGTCGCCTTCACCCCCTCGCCTTCGGCTGAAGAACGAAAGAACCGCCGCTCACTTACTGAACCATGGCTCCCTCGCTCTTCAAAAGAGCGGCTCGAAAGATCCGGCGCGCTCCTGAGCGCTCAGGAACAAGCCGCTCTTTTCGCCACGGCTCCCTTGCTCTTCAAAAGATCCGGCTCACTGCTCTTTTGAAGAGCGAGGGAGCCGTGGTTCAGTAAGTGAGCGGCGGTTCTTTCGGAGAGAGGAAGCCGGCTCTCTCTCGTTCAGTGAGCGTGAGGAACCGTTCCTAGAGAGCGCTCAGGAACGAGCCGGATCTTTTCAGTCACTCTTTCGAAGAGCGATTGAGCCGTTGTTCAGTAAGTTAGCGGCGGTTCTCACGACTCTCACCGAACGCACATCATGCGCTGGTCCAATAGCACTTCGAAGATGGTCTTGCTTGTCTTTAAAGACAACAGGTGAACGTACAGTTTACGTCTTGGTCTTCATTTGGGCTGATTAGTGTAGTCATGAAAATGTCGCCCATGACATCCACTTCAGTGCATTTTCTGAGCGTGTATCATTAGCACATCATTAAAACGAGGCCAATGATGTTCTGTCTTGTAATACAACTTCATTTCTTTTTTGCTTCTTTTTTTGTCCTGGCGTATGATGGCATGATCGCCAGTATCGCGCGTGCACTCGAGGAAAAATACGAAAGGTACGCGCGGTAGTTCCGTGGATCTTTCGTATGATTTTTGTATTGTACTTCAAGAAATGATTTCTACATTCATTTTGCATGGCGTTACAGCTTACTCATATTATAGTGAACGTACCTATGTGAATAAATGAATAAAGTTGAAACATAATATACAATCATTTTGTGTTCTTATTTTGACGAAAGTTGATTTTGAAGTACCACAAAAGCAGACAGGCTTCTGTAATGACGATGAAGTTAAATATTTGTTTTCTGGAAAAAGTGCGTCGCATTCTGCCTGTCACAGTATCATAAGCATTTTATCCCCAATATCAGGAAAGAAAGTTTCATTACAACTAAAAATTCACGCTTTAAAATATGTAAACATATTCTCTAAACAAAGCTAAAATACCAATAACACCGTTATTAAATTGTGCATATATAGCTTTTTTTCAAAGCCGGATAACTATATAATATGCATAACACAGGTTACACGTTTAAGTGAACCGGTGAGCCGTTCAAATGAACAGGTTCATTTCAATGAGCTGAGCCGTTCCGAGCCGCTCACTGAAGTGAGCCGTTTGGCCCATCTCTATGGAACACACAAGCATTTGCACCTTCAATGAGAAGAGAAGCAGGTGTGCAGGTCCTACATGCGCTGAGGGGAAAGCCGATACTTACGTCGATATATGCAGGGCAGCGCTTAGTACACCCCAGGGCCTCGTTCAGTGGAAGAGAGAAATGCACCGTGATGGCAGGAGCATATGCAGTAGGCTCTCTGATTTAGCGGACTGAACGAGCGTTTGAGTATAGGCAGGAAGAGAAAAGGCGTCTCTGATGAAAAAATAACCACACGACTTCTGGACTGAACATGAAACAAACATTACCTGAACTCTAGATTGGAGACATTCTCTGAAACAGTAAAGTACAGGCATAAGCCAACCGCCTGCTTGTGGCTTATGCCATTCGGTACTCTTCTTTAGGATGATGTGTCCTAATGCTAGGCCGTGGATTCCGAAGAACAGCAACGCCACGAGAAGTTCGCATCAATGAAGACCAGCTGCAAGACCAGTGACGAACTAGAGCTGGGTTCATATAAGTGATCTGTTCAAATGAAAACGCTCAGAAGATGTTTGCAAAACGCCCAGAGCCGCCATTTTTTTATTTCGGTTTTCCATGCCTGATTGCACGGTAAGGGCGTGGTATTATTGCGATAGCAATTATATGGACACTTCAAGTTGATTTCTGTCGTCGGCGTCCTCGTCGCCGTGAGGTTACGTATAAAGTCCAAGGGCGATAAAATTGTCGCCGCACACCGTATGCTGTATGTGCGAGTGAAAGCGCACGAGGGACACACGCTTTCACGGAGAGCGAACGCACGGCGGAGAGCAAACGCGACGTGTCCCGTCGTGCGAAAGGCCGTGGGGGAATGGGAGTGAGGCAGGCGAGGCGACATTTAGCTGCGGCACCAACTGCGTATCTTGCGACCCTGCGCAAGTGGAACTGGCGACTAAATCTCCCACGCGAAAGGAGGAAAGCGGAGAGACAGCGCGGGAGGGAGGGGGTGCGGATTCTGCTCTGCCAGCGTAATGTTATTTGCGCGGATGGGGGCGGTCACGCGCAACGTATCTCGAATGCGATCTGGAAACGGCTCCTACCTTTGTATGCGCTGCGCTTCGCCACATCGTTTCTGTTGAAGGGATAGACCGCACGTACCGTCGCTCGCTGCTGCAGCCACACTTGCTCACGCCAGCGTTTTGACAGTGGTTGTCTGGGGTAATCTAGTGTGATCTCTTCATGTTTGCTTGTGCGCGGAAACCATGCTTGTTTATTCCGTTAGTAAGCGAATGCGTCCAAGTTTATGCAGCCGATAAAACTACTGTCCTTACTGCGTATAGCTCTCTACTAATTTACTTTTGCAATTGATGCTGTGTCTTCCGGACGAAACTGCGACATTTTTTATGTTACTTACGCCATTTAATAAGCACATAACTTGAACTCTTTTGCTTCTTTTAGAGTTAACAGCGAGGAAAAATTAAGTGAACGCGCACCCCTTAAATGAAAGAGTGGGCTTTACTTTTTCCACTCATAATAAAGCATCCACCATGCTATATGCTGGTGTCATCTAATAGTTTTTTCGTGTTGTTTTGATTCATAACGGACACATAACCATGTTTCAGTACCCTTGCTTATGCACGAAAACATCTAATAATAAATTAAGACCCTGACCTTGTTTTTATCGCACCGCAAAACAACGACTACTGATACCAAACTCGATGGCATGACTTAGGAGAGCTGGACAACTTCACTGGAGTGGCGTCGGAAAGCTGTTGCAATGCCACACAAGTACTTCAATTTAAAGATGCACCCTGCAGAAAAAATATCGCATTGAAAAATTGTTATGTTCATCAGTTGTCGGCAGGCTGAAATCCGTTAAAAAATTATCTGTCACCTATTCGTAAGATATTTTTTTTCTTCTGGAGAGCCTTTTTAATGGGCTTGTTAGGGGAGATGTCGATCCAAAATTTAAAGAAATGTTTTCAGATTTGCATATCAAAATTACGCTTTAACGTTCTCCTTTCGTGTGAAAAAGATATCAAGGCGTTGAGGAATGAAAAATTATCCTAATCTAGGCACGGTAGCTGTAAGGGCTTCGCTTTGCCGTTCGTGCTCCATTGTTGAGGCTCACAATAAGTTTTGCCCTCTTATTCAGGTGTGCTGGTGTAACAATAGGTGAGCACTAGGACTGGCCAAGTTGGCACCATCTCATTGTCTAGTTTTCACCAGTGCTCAGGCAAAAATTGTTTCGACGTTTCAGAGGAAAGAAGAAGGCGCGAACCAGTGTGGACGTGGACAGATCGGGTCCCGCTGATTTAAATGGTTTCGGTCGGACATTTGTGGTTCCTGTGGCCAAGCTGTGCATCATTCGACGTAGTATCTTCTGGGGATCACGTCGATACCGGACCTTTTTCGGTGAGTGGTCCTTTTGCCAAATTATCGGAACTTTTCGTGTGGACCACGACCTCGACGAAGAGGGGCAACATGCGTGAAGTAGAGATGGAGGAGGGAGAGGAAATCTCTTGTGAAGAAGCGAATCGCCCTGGTTGGACGACATTGCTGGGCAGGAACAAGAAAGTTCGTGTAGAAACGCCACTTTCGGCGGGCAACGCATCGCACGTGGACTCGAAGGGAGCCCGCCGCACGGCCGCCCCGCAAGGCGCGATGAAGCGCCTCGCAGCCGCATCGAGGCTCCCCGGCTACCGATGGAACACATACGAATTATCGTCAGGCCGAGGGACGGACTTGACATCAGAAAAACAAGCCAAATTAGGCTCGCACAAGCTCTTGCCATGGCGGCTGCTCTAGCTCCGGCAGAGACCGAGGGTGACATCGTTTGCCCTAACGTTGCCCAGAACATTCGTCGTTTCCACGTTTCCACTCCGGCGAACAAGAATGCAAACGCCTATGCAGGGTTCCAACAGATTCGGCTAAGCGAAGGATCATACAAGGTGGCGGCATATATGGCGGCCAGCGATAACACGTGTAAAGGAGTCATACGAGGCGCGGACACCGACATCAGCGAGGCCCAGCTCAAAACGATGATTGTCAACCTGCGAAATCCAAAGGCCCTAGAAGCCAATAAGATCAAGAACACCACTACGGTGGTAGTGCTTTTCGACGGCATGAAGGTGCCGAACTACGTCATGTGCGGCGTCAGCTTGCTACGCTGCACTCTCTACAAGCGCCAAACCAACGTGTGTTACGCGTGTAGAGGTCTAGACCACAGGGCCGATGTTTGCCCCTACCCAAGCAAAAGGGTGTGCAGAGGCTGTGGACTCGCCTCTCCACCCGAAGGTCACCAGTGCTCACCGAAATGTTCCCTTTGCGGAGGACCTCATCCAATGGCGGACAGAACGTGTAAACAACGCTTTGAAGTCCCTTATATCGTGCGACGGAGAAGACGGCCCCGAAAGCGCGCCAAGAACACTCAGCAACAGCTGGTCCAAGAGGGCCGGCCACGTGATTCCAGCGTGGCAAGTGCTCCTAGGCGGGGGCGCTCCGTCACACCGCCGGCGCAGCTCTCGCTCTCGATCCAGAGGGCGCCTCACTCCAGAGCGCGCTCTCACTCCCGGGTGCGGATCCGGGAAGAGCCTACCTGGGCGGATCATGCCAAGCCGAAGCCAGCGGCGCCACCACCAAAGGTAACGCCGGTAGCATTGCCTGAGCATAGGGAAGACCCCAGGGTGGCCACGTTGATCCAAGAGAATGCTCGCCGGAAGGCCGAGCTTCAACAGATGAGGTCTGACTTGGAGTCGTTCCGCAAATCTTACTCCTCGCAGGGCGAGAGACAGCAGATGCCCCCACCAGGGAAGGCACAGGCGCGCTGGGGTAAACGTAGGGCCTCGCCCCCGCAGGGGGAGTGGGACTCTATGGAGACCGAGTCCAACAGTAAGGCACTGGGAATCATACAGCAATCGATTAAACAGCTTGCTCATAGCATGACTACCCTACATAAAAGAGTGTGGTCACTTGAAAGTATGCAGGCAGCGCTAGCTACGGCACGTTCGCCTCCGAAAGGCCCGAGAATTGCACAGAGCCTGCAGGCGCGGTAGCAGTGAACTCCATAAGGGAGTGGCTAATGGAGAACAGTAATCATGGCGAGCTACGCTAATCAGCTGGTTGTGTGGCAGTGGAACTGCACTAGTTTCAAAAGGCGCAGGGCTCCGCTGCAGCAGTTTGTCCCTTCTCAGGCGGTCAAACCGCACGTAATTTATTACAGGAAACTCTCGGTGATGCGCTAACCTTCCCGGGTTATCGAGTCGTCTCGGTGCGCGAGGGCGGGAAGCGCGGCTTGGAAACCTTGGTCACAAGAAAATGCTCCTTTCAGGAACACATATTACAACTGGGAAAAATCAGGGCGGAGGTCATTATGGTCGAAATCATCCCCAACAGCTGGCTCAAAAACAGCGTTTTCATCCTGAATGTCTACAGCTCGCCGTCGGACAACCGGCAATCGTTCGCTTCATTCATGGCAAAAGCGGCGGCTCTGGCCAAGGGAGCCCCCATCGTGGTAGCGGGAGACTTAAATGCTCCGCACGACGCTTGGGGCTACCATAGGCAGTCACCCAAGGGTAACAATCTCTTATAGGCGGTATCGGACTGTTCGCTGGAACTTATTACAGATACGCAATACCCGACGAGACCTGGCACGTCGGTGGCCCAAGACACAACTCCGGACTTGGCGTTCGTCAAGAACGTCCCAGGGGAAGGGTGACAAAATTTACAGGATAATCTAGGTAGCGACCACTACAAATTGGCTGTTACCCTAACAGTCAATGCAACTCCCCTCAGGGAAGTTAAAGTGACGGACTGGGATGCCTTTCGGAAATTGCGAAAGAAGGACCAGGGTGAATACGACAGCTTAGACAGCCTCTTTGCTAGGCTCAAGGAGGATGCTAATGCTGCAACCAAGGTTGTCAAAACGGACCTGAAGGTTGATTGGATGAATGCGCGTCTCGCGCACCTCTTAGAGGCGAAGAATTCAATCCTAGCCCGAAGGAGGACGCAAAGATTCAATCGCAGACTTCGAAAGAAAATTGCGCAGCTCAATCGGGGGATTGAAACCTACTCTGTTGAAATGTCGAAACAGCAGTGGAACGAAGTATGTTCTTCTGTTGACGGACAGATGAGAGTGGGAGGCAAGTGGAACCTCCTCAAACAAACACTTGATGAGTCGCAGTCCAAGGGGGATCAGATATTGGCTATTGGCAGAATCGTTCATAGCCAAAAGGCGAAGGGGGATTCCGAAAAGGCCCTCCTGCAGGGGTTAGCGGACAGATATATTCCGCTGGGCCCTTCCGGGGACGCGGACTACCCTCGTTACCGTGGGGGACTGGTTGAGGAGCTGGACGCACCTTTCACTGAAACCGAAATTCGGGAGGTCCCCCACGAGCTCAACGGGCGCTCTGCACTGGGCGAGGATGGCATCACCAATAAGCTCTTACGTAACTTGGACGGTAAATCCATCGAGAAGCTCACTGAGGAAGTCAACAAAGTCTGGGAGACGGGGCTGGTCCCCGAATCCTGGAAGACGGCCTCGGTTGCGCTCATCCCAAAGTAAGGCAAACCTCTAGTGCCGGAGAACATGCGGCCCATCTCGCTTACGTCCTGCCTGGGCAAGGTGGCCGAACATGCGATTCACAATCGGGGATCCCGGTAAATAGAATGCAAAGAGCTATTTCCACACAATATGGTACGAATTTAGACCTGCATTATCCACACAGGATGTTATGCTGCTTATCAAGAGACAAACTATTGACAACTACACCAGGGATACTAGACGCATACTAGCTCTAGACCTGACCAAAGCTTTTGACAATATCTCGCACCAGTTTGTGCTTGAGGCAGTCTAGGATATGGGGCTGGGACAACGTTTCCACGCATACGTTAGCTCCTTTCATAGGGATCGCAGGGTTACCATCAAGATCGGTCAAGTAAAATCCAAATAATTTACCTTGTGGGCGAGAGGCACCCCACAGGGGGCTGTCATAACTCCTCTGCTCTTCAATATTGCGATGAAGGGCCTCTCGGAGTGACTTGCCATGGTGCGCGGGACTAACCATTCTCTCTACGCGGACGATATCACCGTGTGGAGCATGGGAGGGTCCGACGCCGGGGTAGAGAAGGCGCTTCAACAGGCACTCGACATCACGGAGAACTTTCTAGTCGATTCGGGCCTGAGCCTGTCACCGGCTAAGTCCGAGTTATTACTCTACAGACCCACCCGACAAGGGGTGAGGAACCTGACGCCTTTAGAGCAGATTCCCATAGCTCTCTACACATGGGATGGGCTGATGATCCCCAGGGTAGACTCCATCAGGATCCTCGGACTCCTACTGAAGTCCAAGGGGGGCAACTCACAGAGTTGCCCCCCTTGGACCGCATCACCTTCAAGACGGAGAACATGCTTATGCTCATACTCAGGGTCTCGAACCACAGGGGAAGGCTGAGCGAGAGCAATCTTCTTCGGCCCTACCATGCGTTTCTCATGAGCCACATTAATTACGTCGCTTCGGCGCTGCACTGGTCCAAAAGGGAAGAGGCAAAAATCGATGCCCTAATGCGCAAAAGTATAAAGGGAGTTCTAGGCTTGCCTATCACCACCAGCACCGAGAAGCTCATACAATTAGGCATGCATAACTCCCTCTCGGAGGTGAACGAGGCCCAGCAGATGGCTAAGGTCGTGCGTCCATCGTCCTCGCGGGCTGGTAGGGGCATCCTGGAATCCATAGGCTGCAGTCTTACGGAGACTAACGAGCGTAAAGTGACTCTACCGTCCTCAATCACGAGGTACTGTTTACGGTAGCTCCACTTCCAATTAATATCCACCCGCAATACAATGTAGCGCCCTGCATAGCTCGGGCCCGTTCTTTATTGAAATCGGCTGCAGATAGTCGAGCTCTCGCAGCCTTTGTCGACGCAGCCCAGTACGGGCGTTCCGATTGGTTCGCAGTGGCTTCGGTCAACCAATATATGTTCTGCGTCGGTTGGAAATGTTTCGACAACGGCGGCTGAGCAAATGGCCATCGCTATAGCAATGAAGGACCCATCGTGTCCAAATATAGTCCGCAGCTAGGGCTTTCACCTCAGGCTCGAGAATGGCCGCTGCCTCAAGGCAGCGGCCATCGTCGGCAGCGAGGGGGCAGCCGGGTTTCACACCATAAAATGGTTCTCGGCCCACATGGGGGCCAACGTACATCCCGATGTTCCCAACGCCAATGAATTTGCCCATGACCATGCGCGAGGTTTCGCTCTGGCAATGTCCTGCGTTACGCGACACAGAGTTCATCAACGAAGAGGACAGGGAGGAAGCCTTTAAAAGCGGCGACCTCTTGGTTCAACTTCGGGCTGTCCAGAGGGCCTGCGAGAGGGCGCAGGGCCACGGTCTTCCGGTCCCTACGTGGGAGCGGCCCGCGACTGCTACCGACTCCCCCAGAAAGGGGGCGTCCCAACGCAGTTCCTCAGGACCTGAATAAAAGTTCTTTGTCTCTCTGTCTGACGTTTGAGAGACTACCAAGCCGAAATTTTCCTCCCGTAATATCCCCGGCAAAACGCAAAATGTTGGTGAATCATTGCACAGCAAGGTTTGGTTGCGGGGCCCCAATACAAGATTTGCTCTATGCACTATTGTGAAGATAACCATTTATATAGCGATACTGTGGTTTAAGCATTCATTTCCCGCCCCTTGTGTTTCTTAATTGCGATTAGCAATCTTTGCCTGCTTGCGGCATTTTGAACTTATCTATCTATCTATCTATCTATCTATCTATCTACATATCTTGCCGTCGAGGTCACGCCACTGATGTCTTACACTTGTCAGGTGGCTGTCATACTGTAATCGTGAGGCCGTCGTGGTCATTCAATCGCTGCCGCTTCAACTTAGTCATTCGACTCTCTTCATGCCGTGGCCGTCAGGCCATCGTCGTAATACACGTGTCGTCATACCGTTGTCAAGCAAACCTCGTCATTGCCTCGTTGTCATAGCATCATTATCGTACATTTGTTGTCATCGTGTCTTCGGGATGCGGCCGTGGTCATTCGATTGCCATCCTTCAAACTGTATCATACCATTTACGTCATGTCATCGTCGTCATATGATCGTCATCACACAGTCCTCGCCATACCATTCTCTTCACGCTGTTGTCCTCAAGTTGCTGTTTTACCATTGTCATCACTTCAGAAACATCCTCGTCACGCCATCGTCGTCATACTGCCTTCGGCGTTCCATCGACGTCATTCATATAAGCTTATTATGCTGTCCCCATTCAGTCGTGAATTTGCCACCATTTTCACGCCGTCGTCAGATAGTCGCTGTGATGCGTACGTTATCATGCTGTCGGTGTCTTCTTTGTCATTCCAGCTTCGTTAGCTTATTGTCGTCATTCACTTTTCGCTAATTCTTCTCATGACGTCATTGTCATGCTGTGGCCAATATAATATGGTCATAATTTCAGAAATGTCACATCAATGTCGTTATTGTGCCGCCATCATTCCACCTTGTGGGAGACCTTGGTACAATAAAGCAAGCCGGTCTCGCAGACAGTGAATGTCAGTTATAGCCGAAGTAATGCAAGTTTCCGAACAACCGCTTCTAAATTTAAATAAACTTTCCTCCAGCTACTACGATGTGGCGCAGCATTGCTGGTACCAAAATCACATTATTGTCGGCAGTGATCGTGAGAAGGGTTCTGCCGGAACATTTTATCCACGCGAGTTCAATTTTCTCAATTTTTTCATCTTTCTTTCCCCGTCCCGTTTACTACCATACACTACAGGTGTATGGTAGTAAACCAAAAGCACTTCCGGTTAACCTTCCCGCTTTTTCTTTTTCATTTGCCACTTTATTTCTTTTACTGAGGCGGTCATTGCAGTGAAGCAATTGAACATGGCTGGCGTAGAGAGCTAGCAAAGGCTCAAAAGACACGATGTATGGAGCAGGACAATTTTGTACTTTTCACTTCAGAAAATAGTGGTCTGCATGTTGGCCAAATATAAAGCAAGTTGTCCACCTCTAAGTGTAATATTTAGGTTTATAACTTTCACGTTAGTTTCTTTCTTTCTTTGAATTTCTCCCCGTTTTTACTTCTTGTGCACAGAAATTGTTGCATTCGAGTTAACATAATTTAAGCCAAAATTTGCATGCATATGAACAAAGATTTAGTTAATGCAAGTATTTGGTTCGCGTGGTAATTTGCAGCAATGCCGGTCATGTGCATTTAAGGAAACCAATCACCAATGTTCTTTAAAGTAACAGTCAAGATACAAATTATTTTTGACCTAATAAAGTTTAAAAATACTCTTTATTCTACTTGCAATTATGTATTCATTATAAGTTCACCACACAACTATGCTACTGCAATAAAAGAAAACATTTCCTGACTAGACATCGAAGTCATGAAGGCGCATTTAAAGAAAAAGGCTGGGCGGGCTATGTCCTTGTACAGAATGTGTCTTGTGATTGCTTTCCGGTTAGTCCCCTATACGGCACGGACTACTCACACTGCATCATGCACTTTCCTGGAGTTAGGATGCAAATAGGGCAATATCACCGCGCGTAACGGGTGCTTCAGAGTTCTTGATTTTGTCTAGTTTACTGAGTCGACTCGAAAATAGACGCTTCCTTGCGACTCCCAATTCAATTTAAAGCTTTTTTTGCAGTCATTGTTCAGCTGACTGCGAACGGCGTCGTCTAAAATTGTTGCTCTTGTCTTCCCGTGTAGAAATGACTCACACCGGCGATGAGGAAAAGTGTCACGTTTGAAATTTTACGACCTTCCCGCTCTTTCATCATAAGTGAGCCCTATTACCAGGCACGATGTCAGAGCATCGTTATCAAGTTTCCGATCAATGTTGTAGCAGCAAGCGCTACAACCGAATTACTCAGTGTCATGAGTCGGACGTCGGCGGTATACGAAAAAGAAGACGACGAAGATCGCGGAGCGTCCCGAATGGCGCGAGCGCTCGAGGCACGCGAGCCGAGGTGTAATCCGCGACGGAGAAGCATCGAAGCGGTATTATCGACGTGGCTCTTGAGCTGGAAGGTCGTCTCGTCAGCCATGCTCTGACGACGGGAGAGCGGAGGACCCGGCCATGAAGTCGTGACGCTAGCAAGGCCCAGGCCGTAGCTGTAGTCCTCGGAGACGTCCGGGCGAAGCTCCTGGGACCAGCTGCTGCTGCTCACGGTGGTTCCGGTCTTCTTCTCGAGAATCCCTCTTCCTCGGCCAAGCCCGTTCAACTGATAGTCACCGTGCTACCTGGTCGCCATGCCGAACGACGTAAGGCGAAGAACGCTTCGCGTGGCCTAACCCGGCGAGTGACACGTCAGCGGCGGCTACCGGGGCACCAGCCACGTACTCGGCCAGGTCGACGGAACCGCGAGGCGTCGGCACCTACGGTACCCCCAAAGCTTCGGACGAGCCCGACACGGATTCAGCAAGAACTTCAAGACGACGGTCTGTAAGAGTCCACGTTTCTGCTTTGCGACGCAGTTAGGCCGGGGCCATTGTGGCCAGACTTTGAAGAGTCAGTGCTATGACTGACCGAGAGACTTTAAGGCGTAGTTAGGCTACGAAACCGGAACAGGATATTTGCCGGTAGTGTTGTATTTAGTCTAAGATTTGTGAGTGAACATTTAGAGTGAACATTTTTCGTGAACATCGAGTAAGATTCGAGTGAACATTTTTTGATGAATTATGGTTCTAGTTTGGTGTGCTTTGTGCTTTTACCGTCCGTGTACCTATTAAATCCTTGTTTGCTGTGCTGTCAGTCCTGTCTCCTCCATCGAGAGTAGCGCATGTACGCAACTCTCTGCCTCCCAAGCGAGTAGAAGGTGACACTCAGCAGGGCACATGAAGAGCCTTATGCAACTGGAATTAAAAGAAATGAAGGCAAGCATGCAGGCGCAGTCATTCCGCAGTATGCCACTGATATGCGACGGATGAAGTAACTTAAGCTTCAGCTTACGAATTATAGCATTGGAGGCAGCAGGTGTGCAAGGAAGGCGGATAATTCCTTCACCCCCTTTTTTTAATGCCAATGGCTTTCTATGCCTCCTTTGGCCGTTTTCTTTGTTGGTCAGTCGTCGCTCTCGGCAAAGAAATGTTTCATTCGATTGGTCGTTCGTTCGTTCGTTCGTTCACCTATTTGTTCGTTCAGGCTATTTACTTACGCTGACAACCATCGTGATGGTTTCGGCACAATCTTTACTGACACAGGGTGTTCTGGCGCTCGCACAAGGCGCCGGCTGCTTACTGACTCTCGAAAAGCTAGTGTTTTACAGATATGTTCTCGGGCTCAGTTCAATATACGTGGCTGTGATTTAAGTATTCAGGAAATAAACTTTTGGCTGTCATTTCTCCCCCCCCCCCCTTTTTTTTTGGGGGGGGGGGGGAATTGGATCGCATATTTTGAAACACTCCGTACGTACACTACAAATGAGATACAGCATTATACATAACGTTTTAAAAAACGCAACAATAAATAAATGGCACAACAACGTTAACAAGACGCTTAAGATGCAATGTGTCAGTGCAAATAAACTCCTATAAAGATTAGCCTGTGCTATTGACGTATTGTGTGGTGTTTCCATGATCTATACGACCGACACAACATACTAAATGAAAGCACGAGTAAACACTCATACAGATTACATGCTCTTCTAAACGAATTTTATCGTGTATGTAAATCTGCGAATAGTAGCGATCAATGCTACTGTCCACAAGCTTTTCAGCGGCATTAGCATGCCTTTCTGCGTTGCGTTTGTTGGCGAGAGCCTCAGTATTTTTTTTTATTTGAACTACATTGGCGGCAATCTAATGCCGTTCGTGTCGATCTCAGACTGGTGTCTTGGGTGAATCAAAAAGAGGATATCTTAGTAGTAAATGATTTGTGTCTTCCACCTGAAGCCAAACACGTCGCTTAGCAGGACAACTAAGAAAAAAAAGTCCGCTTTGTTGCCTTGAAACCCTGAAAATGCTTACAAATCAATCCCATTTTTGTCTTACCTACTGCTCAAAACAGATACTCAGGTTTTTGCTACATGTCCACTCAGTTCTAGCTCGTGGAATTCTAAATGAAAACGTCACAATCAAGAAAGACTTCTATGCGAGCGATGATATCTGTACTATCTTGTTTACGTTTCTGGTTTTCACATATTTTTGCTACCCTAAATCACTCTTTTCACATCCCACAATAGCTTTGCTGTGCTCACGCATGGTCCCTTCATTTCATTCTTGGCAAGAAACACATATGCTCACTGGGTGTTCAAGTATTTTTTTAATATTCTACATCTCCGTGGATTCTTCACTTCCTTTCTTTTTCATGATTCTGCAGCGCCACCACTCAAGTAATATAGTGTGCTTCGTAAAATTTTTTTCGCGCCAATTTCAATCCTTCCGCCCTAAGCCGAACTCTTTAACCTCTACACCACCTCCAAGTTTTTTCAACCCACTTCTTCATGCAGTTTTTCTTTTACATCATTAAGGCATTCGCAGCAGAAACAAAGAAAATGAAAAGCAGGAGAGAAGAAGAAGCAAAAAGAAAAAAAAAGGAGAGGGAATCACTTGAAGCGCTGTTTTCTTGCCTCCCACACGAAAGACCCGACTTCATTTTTAGTTTCTCGTTGACCTAGGAACCTTTCACCTCACTTGATGGAGTGGCAGCGGCGGAGCGAAGAGCCTAAATTACACAGTCCCGGAGCAGCTCCCACTAGACAAACACAACTCCACACAGAACTGCCGTCTGACGGCGGAGAGTTCCAGCGAACACCTACCGGCGGTCGACCTTCCACACTTCGTCACGAAGAACAATACTCGCGAACTAGCTTCCTGCTTTTTATCTTTGAGTAGTGCCCCCCCCCCCTCTCTCCCCCTTCTTATTTATGTATTTTTTGTTAGATTTTTAAGAAACATCACCAAATTTATTTCGCAGTTGTGCGAAAAGTTGTGGAGTACCGTAGTTATCATAAAGACAAGGCCTCTTTTTTTTTCATACGTAAAGTGCCTTGTTACAGTGACGCAATACGGCGCGTTCTTTCACGTGTTCAATTGCAGCAGCACATCGGGCTATTTCTTTGGCTGCTGTTACAGATATTTATCGTTGAGAATAATCACGCATTTTCGGTTTGGTCCAACACGATTTGTCGATGCCCGTGCCCTCGAGGGCGGTGATAAAGCAATGGAAGAGCCGGACATTGACTGTTGCAAAGAAACCTGCCATTGTTTGCCTATGCCAGAGTAGTCTAATTCTGTTCAAGCTGACGGGGAATAGATATTTGGTGCATCCGTGTACGGTACATTCATCTAACTGTAGCGTAAGCGCGAATATGGTAATCGTACAGACTGACCAGGTTGCATACAAACGTACGTGAGTGAAGCAACACATTATCAAGCTTTCTGACCACTTGTAACTACGTAGTAATTGGTCGTAATTGTATAAATTCAAATTAAGAAAAGGTGGTGCACTCGCGCTCAGGCGCTCGGCACGACGGGCGCTAGGAGAAGGCGACGAGGCAGATAATAGAACAGCTGGCCCAGGAACGGGTGCTGTCTCTGTGTCTCCTTTATTCCTTTTCAAAATAAATAGCTTGGTTAAACCGCTATTGCGGGCTTCCGATTATAAGGCATTTACGTGGTACCGTCGAGCCAGAATTATCAGGCGGCCGACTGTATTTTCAAGAAAGAAGCTGTGGGAACGTTTTACAGCCATTACATGATGTCTCACCCATTAAAAAGCAAGCTTTCTTTTTAATCGTGAACTTCCGCCCTTAACTCTGTGTGCTTATGGGATAGTTTTCTTCGGAATAATCTAAATAATATTTCGGCTAAATCGAATTATTTCGCAACCTCCGCACGATCAAGAAAACGAAGTTCGACCGTAGTGACACAGAAGGAATTATTCGTACGGTTATGTTATAAGCAATAAACACTGGCACCTTCTTGTCCTGTAGTGCCAAAAACAGGCGTGAATAAAACATTAGACACTGGTGTTAAGCGTACCAGACAAATGTCATTTCAGCACGGGCAGCAGGTAGCTCGGGTTTTATTAAAACTTCTTGTGCAAGTTGGTACGATTTGGAAAACATGCGCATCTTTCGGAAAACGTGCGCATTTTAGCGCTCATTGCAATCCCTGCGCATGTTGGCCATATTTTACGCACGTTGCTGTACAGGGTAGGAGCTATAATAAAGTTCCTCGTGAACTCTTGGAGGCATGCTACGTCATAATGAGAGGTACCATGTGTGTTAGTGATATCTCCGTCAGATTGTATGCTACTGAGATGCACTAGTTTGAAGCACAGATGTAGCGGTAGGAGATAATCCTTTAAGGTCACGTCGTAGCTCTTGCGTTGCTCGTGCGCAGAAATTGCACCTTGCCCCATCTTCTATTTCAATTATTCACTTTGTAGTTTTATCCCTTGCGCGTGTATTTTTAGAGGCCTAATATCATGTTTTCCGAGCTCGGGATTTTAGGCGCTGATATCGCTTTGCTCTAAAAGAGACACCGGGTGCGGTTCCTTACCCTAATCGCCAGACAGCATACAGTGCAGGTTGAGAGGCAGTGGAAGCTTGGTAAAAAAAATACTTATGTGCTTACAAGAATGAATGCTCGAATTGCAACAAAAGTTCTAAATCAGCATCGATTCCACCATGTCGGTAGCCTTCGCCTTTGGGGTGTCAAGTAGAAGCAAATAAAATAAAATGTAAAACCATTTTTTGACATCTGCTTCACATGGTACTGGGTCAATTAAATGCTGAAATAAGCAGCTCCCAGTGAAAAAAAAAACGCATGATATCTTGTCCTGCAGCTAGCTAATAAGGTCTTTCGGCTAATTCAAACGTTTACGAGGCCGAACGCTTCTCTATTTTGCGCTAAACCCAGCTCAAAGACACTTTCCGCCCGTGCTTTCTTCGTCTGTACATCTGAAACCATGGCGCCATGAGCGTAGAGCTCAGTGCACTATAAAATCTGTATATCCCATGGGCTGCGGGGATCCGTCTACGCGATGCTTATTGGCAGCGTCCGTCTCACTTTCAGTACCGAGACACTGTGGGTTCCAGGGTGAAGGTATACTATAGGATTGCGAATAGGTCTCCATGCACTGATAATGCCCGAATGTAACACTTGTGTGGGACGCTTTTCCTCCATGTCCACTTGGCGAAACACCGACGCCAGAGGGCGGAAGAGGTAAAGAAGCTAGGTCCACCTGCTACACGTAAGCGACTGTATCGGGATAGCGTTTTGAGGATCGACCCTTTTACGGCATGATTACGCTTCCCCCAAGATTGGCTCGCGTTACAAAATGGTGGTTAGGCTGGCATCTTGGTACGATAGCAAACTATTGCAGAGAGTGCGAGAACGGGACAAAGAATAGGAGACCACGCGATCTGACACTGATATCCGGTAAGCTCTATGACGCGAGGTGAAAGATATAGCCATAAGAAACCAAGAAGTAGGCGAAAGGGTGTGCAGCGGAGGTGTATAATCGTGAGGCCACATGATTTTCTTGTCTAATAATTAATTGCAGGGACGCCCAGGACACGCACGAAGGGCTGCACTTGACAGTAGTGAACGCTTCAATTATCCCGCGTATGCGCTCATCTGCGTGCCTACTAATGATATTGACTTCATTTAATTTTGCTGCACTCCCTGCTGTGCTCATGGAGGCGATCATTGAAGCATCACCCGGTCTACCCCACAGCGCAGAGTGATCCCATAGACACACCCGATGATGCAGCTCATGAAGGGCACCAGAGGCTTCCTCTCGAATGCTCCTGTTCGACAGAAGGATATCTTGGTCAACCATCCTATATGAGGCGCTCAGCTTGCTTGGCGCTGACAAAACAACCGACACTCATGTCTTGCCCGCTACCTTTTTCAGCCTGTATACTATAGGACACCCAGTGCACACACGGAATGACAGCTACTTTTGATCTGACAATCTTGCTTTTGCGAAGCCTTTTTTTTTCGCGGTGCAGTTCAAGTAATAGGCCCTCTTCCAGATGTACCAACCGATATCCACGAAAGGCCGCCCGAGCCAGCTGCTGTACCTGGACTTCAAAGCTGTTTTCAACCTCGTGTTTGCAAGACCTTTGCAGCGCATTGTTGAAACTGGCTTTCGCGATCCCCCTCTTCACTTGCCTTGAGTGCGCTGATGTAGATAGCAGGAGAAGCTTCATGGCTGCGTGCTTTTGAGTGATGTACTCGCATCGTTATATATAGGATAATTTCGCAAGGACCTACCGTGGTTGCCCAATGGTTATGGCATAGCGCGGCTGAGCTCGAGGTCGCGGGCTTAATCACGGCCGTGGGGCCCGCATTTTTGTGGGGGCGAAATGGAAAAACGCTCGTGCGCGCTAACGAGCGCACGCGATAGTTCGGGCGCAAAGCTAGGCGCACAGTAAAGGGCGCAAGCTGTTCAGAATTATACGGCAGTCCTACGGCCTGCCTCATAACCAGAACCTGGTTCTGGCATGTCAAACCACACAATATATATATATATATATATATATATATATATAAGTTTCGAGCACATCGCAACCTCATATTGGCTGATGTGAAGTGCAGGAAAGTGTCAGGGGCGCACTTTCCATTGGTCTCATTATTTTTGAGCTCTATTTGGCACAAAGAAGCCTAGGTAGTCCTTTTTATGAGAGCTGACAGTTGCTCCTGTTAGTAGAGATGCATTGCGTCGACACGTCAACTTCACACACATGATGCCAGGAAAGACAGGCGCTGGCGCTCCTGTGTAGATTTTCTTTCGGCATCCATGCCAAGTGGTGTGGCTACCGCAAGGCATGTCGCCCGTTTCTGTACGATAAAAAAAGAGAAGAACTTCTCGTGAAATTACTGTGGAGAACTCTTTGCGGTCGCCCAAACTTTGTTCTTTTCAAGGAAAAATGACGATGTTTGGATTCACCACTTAGCTCATGAACTAACTCACCCATGCATTCATCACTCAATCAATCGAACCGCCATCAAAACTCAGTTATGTCTACTTTGGTGGAGCTCTTCTAGAGACAAATCTAGGTTGTCTCCATAGCCTCCTCGACCACCACTCTGGAGAGACGGGCGAAGAGGCCATCGAGGCATCCTAGGCAAATCGGACGTTTCGCTCTTTGTGCTTCGTCACATATTGTGACACCGCTAAATATAAGCCCGTGCGAGCCACCACATCTTTTTCTTCGCACTTCGGACGTTGCATGAACCGTGGCCTAGTAGTAGAGCGCCCGCCTCGGCTGCGGGAGGTTGTGGGTTCGATTCCCAGCGCCACTGGGCACCCACTGGTTCAAATGGGTACAAGCGTACCCCGGCCTTGCGTTCGGCTTCCTTCAGGGGTGATACGCTTGGGAAAGGAGCCTGCGCCCTGAATTCCCGTCGAAACCCTCGTGAGCACAGAAAAAAAAAATTAAGTCTGGGCCGCTCCCATGGCGGCCATTTCCCATGTGGCTCCCCAAGCACCTATAATGTGGGGACACCTTCGGGTTGAGGTCAAACACCCCTTTCCATAATGGCTGAGCACCAGGCCGGGAGCGCGCTCGTACCTATTTTACCGGTAGGTACCCGGCGGAAGCATTTGCCTCCCACAGCCGCGGCGGATTCTCGTCAACAAGGCCGTCTGTGGTTGGACAAGAGGCGCCCAGAGACAAGTATTTAAATCTTTATTCGGCCCTTTTTCGAGATGTGAACCCCAACGACAGCCGAGCACCAGGCCAGGGGACATCTCGACCCATTAGAAAAAGCGGTGGGTTCCCGGCGGCACCGGGATTTGAGCTGGGTACCTCTCGCATACGAGGCGGATGCTGTACCCGAGCGTAAGTATATTGAAATTCTCCGTACCTTTCTTTGAAGATCGGAAGATGTCCTCTGTATCTAGTCTCACGGCTGCCAGGCTCAGGTGTGGGGCCCTTGGCCTCGCGTTCGCTGCCTGAGCTGCCACTTTCTCCATGTTGGGGCAGGTCGTCTCCGGTGTCGCTTGCGTTTATATTCGCCCTATCCAGTGCCTGTGATAGTAGCTTAGCCTCCTCCGACGACCAGGCCTGGTCGTACACGACGCCTGTAAGCGATAAGAACAAAATGTAATGTATTAATAAGCCATGTACCTACACCAATTTACTTCAGCGCTGTCACTCAAACTATCAAAACAGGTTTTCATAAAGATGAACTTGACCAAAATATTAGAACAGTATCATAGACTGAGTGTGGGTTACTTCAGTTTTCCTTATGGCGACTTGTCAGGCAGTCAACACCTAACCATTTTATTGAAGGTGGTGTGTCTACAAAGAGACGTAACATACTTTTTAATATTTTGACAAAGGGCGAAAAGATTTAAAAAAGGGTCAAGGAAGTGTGGACATTAAACAAGGCAAGTTGGATGTACATGGTTTCTCAAGTGAATTGATTATTCATTGTTGATTATATGTGTCTGTTCTGTCTCTTTATCTTGTTTATTATTTACTTCCCCTGTTCTGTCTTATTTCACACGCAATTACGTAAACACCAATCGGGTCTCTTTGGCCGGCCTGCAACGTAGGAGATCCTACTCGCATTTGTTAGACGCCTGGGTAGCCACGCGTCTGGGGTGGGCTAATTTTCCGCTCCAGGGCGTCCAAAACGCTTCTCGACGTATGCTCTTGACAGGCACGATACGAATGACGCATTCGTGTGAGACTGATCTCTCGAGCTTCGGTCGTCTTTTTGGCGCGGCTGGTGCGTGTTTTGGCGAGACGAGCCTCACACGCGTCGGCACTGTCATTGGCCCGTCGAGCGCTTGCAGCCTGGGTGCACTTTCGTTTTCTCTCTTAAGCGTCGACAGCTGTCTTTCGTCGAGGCGGCAGCTTGCCGTTACGAAACCCTATCACGCTCAGAGCTACCACGCCGTGCTAGGGCTGCGTCAAAGCCGGCGCGCCGCTTTAGCGTGCACGCGCGCTCAAGGACGACGGCGCGCGTGTGAACTCGCTTCACAGACCCTGCACTTAGGGTGCCTCGTTGGCGCGTGCGCTCCCTACCACCGTGCGCAATGGCGCGCGCTCCTCAAGAAGCTCTGCCGATGTTGATGAGATTAATTGGGATGCCCTTCGAAACGGCTGAACTGTGCATATCTATTGACGCGGTTTCATAAACGCGCCGAAGTATGCGAAAGTCTGCTTTCAAATTTAGATAATAATTACGTACTTCGTGAAGAACTCGACTATCTTGTGCTCACGCTCGGCCGCGGCCGACCGCGTAGGAAATAAACTTTGGCCACCCTGCTAATCGGTTTCGTAGATGCCGGGTCTCTCTAATTTCGACTAGTTGTGAACACTGAACTAGCTTCCAAACAGGCGAAACTAAAGGTCAGACCACAGGCACACTTGCTAGCGCGCGCTTATTTCTGGCCGCTTCTGCGTGGTTAGACGCCTTGGCAGACTTCGCTTCGTATTGAGCTATTGATAGCGGTTCAAAATGCGCAAGTTGAATGTGGCTACTATCCGTCAGTCAAGCTGGTGCAGGACGAACACGGTCCGCACCACGTAGCACACCACGTAGCAAACGCACTGCAATTGCATGTAGCTGTGGTCTGCTACGTAGCGTAAATACCAGGGCTGCCGCAGGGTGCCACGACGAGTCCGCTGGCTTAGCGCACTGAGGACAGCCCAGTTTGGCGCGTCGTATGCGCCAAAATCAGAAACAGTGGCGGGTACGTGAACGTGCTGAATCACGTTTCAACTACGGGCCACGGTAGGCGCAGCGGAGGCGGACCGTTGTGGGCACACCCCGCTCTGCCGTAGCCTTCGCAATGCAAGTCATTGAAGGAGCGGCACTTCCGTGAACGGGGTATTTGATTGCCAATAAGTACACTTTTACAAGTACTTCTAAAGTACTGTATTTTAACTTTAAATTATTTTTTCGACTTTGATAAAAAGTGTTTCTAGGCCTCCTTAGGTCACAAACTGCTGTCGCAGTCGTTACAAAATGCCGCATTGGAATACACGGACGAAAAAAAAAAAACAGACGACTATAGCTAAGGCGTCGCTAATTTTAAAAAAATTCAGGGGGTATTAATTCATAACAAATGGCAGTGAAGGTTTGAAAGAGGTAATTTATCGTCATTTATTCTGGCATGGTGTCCCCACAATTCTTTGGCAATGCTTGTGTTTGGCTCAAGTGTCACGAGTCGCCAGTTTGAATGCCTGCTACCAACTGTTTCTAAATATTCCATTCTTGATAAATGTCCCTTGTTCCCTCTTGCGGAAAGAACTCTCGCATGCACTCTGCCAAATCGAAACCCATACAGTGGACGATCACTCAGCGGAAGTTATTTTTTTGCGTACTTGATGGATTGTTCCTTTGAGGAGGAACAGTTCGTAGTTGAGATGGTTCATTTAGCATGTCATCCTAATTAACTAATAAGTATGCAGAGAATTCGTTTCGTGTTTTCTGATGGTTAAACTGGAGTTCATAGCTGGTTGAGCATAGTTAGCTTGATCACTTTGGCGCGGGTGATCGGAGCTTCAGCAAAGCAGAAAGTTGGAGTGGTATTATATACGGTCTTGTAAGCTTATGTATTGTAGGCTTATCTTCCTGAGTGCTGTACACTGTGCTAATGCCAGAAATCTTCAAGTGGCTCTCACAAAGAAGCGTGGTAGGTGCTCTTGTCCCACAAACTGTACAAGGATGGGTAACAAGTTGAGTGAAGCAGGAGCAGAAGGTCCTACTGAAAATGAAAGCGCGAGCAAGCGTCATTTCCTCGTTCGTTATTTTTTTAACACCGAAAATGTTTAGGCCAGCCCTAATTAGTGGTGCGTAGCAAGATACTACCATGAAAGAAAAGAAAATAAACTTTCTTGCCGAGGCGGGATAACAACCCGCGTACCCCCGGTCCCAAGGCGAGCATCGTAACCACTAGGCTATACAGCCACGCTTGTATAACATGGATTTGTTGTTGTTGTTGTTGCCTCAAAACATGGCTCGTACCAACATGGATTTATGCGAACCATATGATTGCGTTCGAGCATCGTCGTCTTCGTCCACAGCCGACGCGTTCATACGCTCGTGCTCGGCGAGGTGAAGAGGTTTTGCGCGCTATGAGAGAGAGAGAGAGACGCATTCACGGAGCGGGTCTCCTGGAGCGCGGTGTCGGCATTGGAACGCGGTGTCGGTCTTGCAAGCTGCACTATCCAACGCGCAGTAACGGCCGTAAGTCTGAGACGCGCGAAAAGAAATTACCATCATCATGAGTAATAAGATAAAAAATTCGCGCGCGCTTCCGGAAAATCGCCCAACTTTGCTGTTTCAAGCGTTGCGCGGCCGAGTGCAAGGTTATTTTTTCAGCTTCCGCCGTACAAAACGAAATTTACACAAACGACATTTATTTCATCCGCATAGAATAAAACGCGAGCAAAATTTTTACAACGATAAGTTAACAGAACTCGCATAACAAAGTTCATTTAACTCTGCGGGACACACTTAACTAGCCGTTTCGTTGTCAGCTGGTCTTCGTCACATAAATCCCAAAATATATTGACAGTATTGTACCAAGGAACATAGGCGAAGTTTTTGTCATGTGGCCAGCATTGATTGGATCTTCAGAGAGGCAGACTGCGAGTAAAAAGTCTGCCTTTTAGACAAACCGCTTTTTTTTTATGAGCTGTTGTCTTGTGCTTTGAGCCACTCCGCCGATGGCGCAGCGAAATGCATAGAATGCTTGTGACAATATTATGCCAAACCTATTAAGCGCTAAAACGATTCTATGGTGCCAAGCTCTACGGCTTATCTATGAGCCAGCGCCGAGGTGAAATTATATAATCGATATACAAGTGGCAAGAATAGAAAATCTGAATATAAAAAACGCTTGAAACAGCGAAGCTGGTCGATCATAGCCCAGCATTTTCCGGCAGTGCGCGCGAACTTTTCAGTCTGATTACTCATGATGATGATAATTTCTCTTCGCGCGTCTCGGACTTACGGCCGTCACTACGCGTTGCATAGCGTAGCTTGCAACGCCGACATCGTGCTCCAATGCCGACACCGCGTTCCAGGAGACCCGCTCCGTGAATGCGTCTCTCTCTCTCTCTCATTCTCATAGAGCGCAAAACCTCTTCACCTCGCAGAGCACGAGCGTACGAATGCGCCTGGCTTAAATGGCTGGAATAACGGCTGGCTTAAACAGCTTCGCTGTTAAAAAAGAGAAATAAAGGTGCGATTGTGCGCTTCGTTACAGCGTTGCATGTAGGCTCTTTTTATTCGTTACCACCGAGCAGCGCCACTTGCACCAGTATGAGACTCAGACTGAAGCATCAACCAATAAAATTTATTCTTCGTGAAAACAAATCACTCACGTGTATCTGCGAATGTTCAATGGAACTGATACCCCACGAA
Organism: Dermacentor silvarum; assembly: GCF_013339745.2. Taxonomy (NCBI): domain Eukaryota; kingdom Metazoa; phylum Arthropoda; class Arachnida; order Ixodida; family Ixodidae; genus Dermacentor; species Dermacentor silvarum. The sequence goes on from NC_051161.1 coordinate 108,949,038, forward strand.
ACAGCACAATACTTATTGCGCATAATATTGCGCCGTCTATGGCGGAGCTGCTTCGCGGGGGAAGCGGTTGATGTCTGATACAACGGTACGTGTTAAAGAGAAGCATTTCCAGCAATACTATTTTCATAATTCTTCAAACTTCATTGAAATAATCAGGATTACCACATCATCAATTCTTCGTTATCTATAAACAAAATTCAAAGAAACTCTATATGAAAGTCAAATGTAAACTCTAGAGGAGATTGGGAGCTATCCACCCACAGATATCTACGCTTATATTGTTGGAAGAAATAACAAAGTTCTTAGAGCGCATAGCACGCACAACATCAAAAGTGGTTTGGTTGTAGAGAAATTTTTCAGCAAGATTCCTCAGGAGCGGTTCAAATTAGCCTGTTGTTTCTCACCCCTCCGTCGCAGTAGCGACCCTATTAAACATGCTTTTGGTGAATGCTAGGGTTATCCAACTTTCATTCTGTGAGATGTTTGTTCGGAGCCTCGGTGTTGTGTGGATGTTTTGTATTGTGTTCATAGCACGTGTTCGTAGTGAGATATTCTAAGCGAAGCAGCAGCTCACTGTTTGCGGTGACTACACCTGGAAATTAATAACGCCAGAAAAGGACTGCACCAACATCCTCGTTGGTAGTTTTCTTGCGGCCGCAGTGGCGGAATGCGAGAGCTGCTGCACATGTGCGGGCAAAAACACGCGGCATTTTCTCGCATCCTAGATGGAGCGAGTATTCTGCCTGAAGCAATGCAGGCAAAGGCGAACCGAAGGGGCCCTGGCCATTAGTGCGTCCGAGTTTCAAGAACCATTTTATGGCCTGCGTTTATATATCTTTAGTAGTCGAGAAAGTTGCGTTGCCTGCTTAGGCTTTTTCGCTGGGATTGTGGGCGTTCATGCTTAGGAGATTCACTGGATATTTCGGTTTACATGTTCTGCAAACTCCCGCACGTGTCCAAACAATGATTTTATTATCCTCATGTCTACGCAATATTGCCTATAACATTCCGCTTTTTACGTGTTTGTGATATGCCATACAAAGTGAATGGCCGCTGATGTTCGATACGTATTCATTTCTAGAACATGCAATTCGAAATCCTCGAACATTAGTTTCTATTTGAATAAAAGGAATCAGAACCATAAATAGCGCTTACAGGCCGATATATCTATGCAAGCAGTGACACTTCCGAATGATTATGCTTGAAGAGAGCGTGGATTGCCTGCCTAAGGCACCTATTTATGAGGTGATGATATCGATCAGATAATTTCTCTAAAATTTCTCGAAACTCAATAAGCATTCATCTCCTCTAGGCCTCCCCATTTTGATCTATCAATTCAGCCACGATGATTTGTTTATTTGACCAAACTCATCACATCAGGCATTGCCTGACACTGCAGAATTAAAGTTAGCTCGCTCAATGTTTGAATAGAACCCTATGTGCAGGCGCTATTGTGCTGTATGTTTGTTTCATTAATTCGATTATCAGGGCGTGTCCGATTTCATTTTTAAGTTGTTGCTCAATTACAAACTGCTCAGTAGCAGACGGGACATCCTGTTGCGAGCGGCACTCATGTGTGAAATAGTCTACATAAGCTTTTTTTTTAGCGAGTTGAGTCTAGGCCAATTTTCTGAATTACTTTGGTGAAGAATAAGACGAAATATCGTATGAAATTTTTATTTCTAATGACGTTCTTCTGAAATGCTTGTGCTTTATTCAATTCTTATTTTTTACTTGCGTATCCCTACTATTTAACAATAAGAACACGAGAAAAGACTTGAGGCGCCTCCACTGCTCTACCGGAAAGCTATTCTACAGACTGATCACCTTTTGTCTGTACTGACTTCCAGTCTAGTGCCCTCTACATCACAGCGTCTTTCAATATTCTAGAAACACTTGTAACTAGGATAGTTGGTGATTAACCTTGGTAACTTGCTTCAGGGCGTAAGAGAACACCCTCACACACAATCACGCACTCGCCAACCAAACATCCGAAGAAAGGTCGCCCACATTGCTTTTTTAGGGGCGAAGCTCCTTATGGCGTGGCCCGAGCGTCCCGTCGTAGGTAACCGCCTCCGGAGTAGCGGAGAGTGAGTGGAGAGGAAGAGCGCGCTCTAGCGTGTGAGGGGGCTCGCATCGCGGGAGCTCGGCGGAGCTCCCGCGTGTGTGGAGAGAGTGTAGGAGAGGGTAGGTGCAGTGCTTCGCCGCTCCTTTTCTCGCCGTTCGCTCTCTCTCCTCCCTGCGCCCCACTCTCCCGTTCGCTCGCTCGCAACGCGTTGAAGGCGGTGGCAAGTCAAGTTCAAGTCGAGGAGCGCTTATGAATACGGGGGGTATACTCTCTCAGCAGTCATGTGATGGCGTCGGCAAACGCGGAGCACGTTCCGGCATGTGTAAATGGCTGCGTAAGACGCTGTGGCCGCTCCCCCATACTAGAGAGTACTGCACGTTTCTAACGCGTTTGTGCTAGCGTCCCCTTAAGTGGGAGATCCGATGATTACCTCCGGAGCTTCGCCCACTCATCATCATTCACCCCGTGGATATGCTGTGATTTTTTTCAACCCCCACTTTTTAGAGTGATGTGATCGCTTGAAAAAAGAAAGAAAAGTGGGGGGAATGTCCTTTCTGGAGATCTTCCGCTGGTGGAGCAACTTTAGTTGCTCTACCAACGCTTGAGGAAGCGTTATTGCGTCACTGAACAAGCCCTCAATGGACAATCCCTACGAACAACGGGCGGCGTTGTTCGTAGCTTAGCGACGCGTCAGCTCCGGGTCTAGATATAATCAGCTACTCCTCGTTGTCACACCTCGGAGAGAACGCAATGATCCAGGTGCTGTATGTGTTGGCCACCTCCTGGTAGGCATGTCATCTGGAACCTAATTGGTAGCGCTCCTGCATAAGCCTTGTCGGACACCAGGTGAGTGTCCCACGGACTTACCTATTGCCCTATTGCTCTTTTAGGTAGCTATGCAAACTCATAGGAAAGATGCGGTTCAGTCACTTAGACAAATACTTGATGAGCAGAGATAGCTACCCTCAGCAGATGTCCTGATTCTAGGAAGGCCGAAGTAGCACTGACGTCATTGCCTTGGCAAGGTGGGCTAGGCAAAACAGAGTTATGCGTTGTATATATGTTTATTGACAAATAGAGCATTTCACGATGGGACTCATGAGACTCTTTTGGTGGCTCTGGGATGGACGGACATTAATAGTCATAGATACGACTAAATACCTCACAATATGACTACAGGTTAGTTTGCATGTCGACACATGAGGGAGACACGAATTCGCATATCATATCCTGGGGTCGTTCACAATTAAGACGCAGTAGGTTGAACACTCGTGAAAAGCGGCCGTATTCATTTAAAAAATGCACTTTGGTGTCAGTGGAGATATCCTGCGCAGCAGATGACGCTAGATTTGTATGTTATGATCTAGGCGCAACAGACGAATACTGCACGCAAGAGTGCAGATAGCCACCAAGTGCATCAAGAGATACTTTACCTTCAAACGCAAAGGTAATTGGCAGTGACTTTGGACAAACGCTTGGCTTAGTATCCGAATGCACATACTTTAAAGGAGAAGCTCGCTTACGTTGCCGAAATCTTCTGGACACTTTCTAACAGTTGAAGCGGATCTCCGGTTGATTCTTTCCCTTGGCAATATACGGTGTGAAGGCCTGCTTCGATATTTTCTTCTTGCTCTTCAAGGCCTCTCTGAAGCGGATGTCATTATTTTGGAAGGAATGCGAGCAAAAGGGCGTAGAAAAATCCGTAGCCTACTCGGGAATTGATTGACTGTGGCCACCCTGATGAAGACCAGGTGTCTGTCGCTACCAGTTTTTTACACACAGTGACTCCTTCACGCTCAAGTGCGGTACGTGTTCATGGAACGTGAAAATACACTTGGTTGAATTTGTGCTTCAGAAGTGCGACGCTGGCTTCTTGTAGACTATGAGCGATGTTCTTTCTATTATGTTTCGTCTTCGTAGTTTTCTCCATGGCGCACTTTTACCACAATCCCTAGCATCAACACAAAAGCTGACATGGCTAGGTCAGCTCTAGCATATTTTGAACTCGAGCACGTGTAGGCCGCTCGCTGTCATATTTGCACTGACGAATTGATCAAGCGCACACCATCAGCAATAGGTGTCTGGATTCCGTTAGCGAAGAGCATGGTCTCAAAACAGCCCAGCCATAGAGCGACTTACGACAACTACTGGGCTGGCCGCACTGCGGGCAGCCTTGACTTATATTGTGCAGCAGTCGGCTCGCGAATGGGTGATGTTAAGTGATGCACAGGTGGCTCTGCAATGCTTAAGGTAGCCATGCTTGCAAGACTAGCTAACTCTTCACATAACGTCTTACGCACAATGGCCTGAAGGTCAGGTCACAGTGTTGGGCTACAGTGGTGGTCCAACCCTCAGTACAGCCAGCAATATCAGATGTGACTGTGCGACCAGAACTGCACACAGTCACTCCTCTAAGCTCACCCTGATAACATTTTCCAGAAGTGACGCTGTGGCGCTTTTGTCAGCCGTTGCTAGCGCTCGCGGCGTAGGCTGTGGTGGGACGCAGAGCGGCAATGAGAAAAACATAATTTTTGGACTGCAACCCTCATATGCCACGTGTTCTCAACAGCATCATCTAGCACACCTTCATCGCATTTTCTTGAATGTCGCTTGCATGAGACACTATTGATTTAAAATTCATTTTTCGAGTACGCCTCTGTGTCCCACCTGTGATGTGGACGAGGGTTCATGCCGTTTCATACGTATTTAAAGACACTTTGCAGCTTCATGGGCTGTGTGACTAGTGCATATTTAGGTAGCGCATTAAAGGCTTACCTTTAGCACAAAAGGACGAAGCTAAACTGCACTCACCAATGTACGAAAAAGAATTTTTGCAACTCGGTCCATCTACACTGGGTATTTGAATGTTGCAGCATTCTTCGTGATAAAGAGGCCAGCTAAACAGCACAAACAAATTATATCTGATTATATATTTTTTTCTATTTTCTCCCGAGCCCTCAAAATTTACGGCTACGAAGTAGTGTATCATTTTGCCGAGAATATTGATTGTCAGTAATATGATGTCTATATATGGTGTCCCGGAAAAGAAAACGTTTTTTTTCGCAGAACAAAATGGTTGATAATTATCATCTTTCTATTCATGCTTCTGCTTGGCGCAATTATGCTTTCCGCAAATCAATAGTTTCACACTTATTGGGTGTAGCTTATGCCCCTCAAGTATTGTGATTTTGTTAGGAACACACACACACACACACACACACATATATATATATATATATATATATATATATATATATATATATATATACATGCACGAGATAGCAATTCCTAACTTGCTGTGATCACTTAAAAGAAGGGCGGGCTACACAGTGTGCACGCGTATTTGCCTTTGCCTCACAACCTAGATATTTTCCCAAAAATTGTTAGGAAAGCGCTGACATCGAAGTTGTCAACATTTCCTTCTTCAAACGAAGATCCTGTACCTCAGAACAATACATACTTGTGGGCATCGGAATTGGCTACCCAATTTGCTATAAGAGCTTCTCTGCTAAACAAAGGCGAAATTGACAGTTTTTTTTCGTAACTGCTCTTCCCCACTAAGTTGCATCCATGCGTTGGCCGTCGAATTTCTCGCGAGGACATGCAAACTTGTATTTCAATAGCACAGCAGCATGACAACCCACCCCTTATGTGAAGCCCCTAACTGGCTAATTACCTGAAACGATTTACCATTGGCCTGATAACTTCGCCAATAGCATGTCCGTCATCATGCTTGGCTGGCTCCTGCATTTAGGAAGAGCTGTTAGCGCAAGAACTCATACTTGTGAATGCTGCATATGTTATACGTCTTTGTCGTTCCATCGACATCATGCCTTCATCTTTCCATCGTCACTGCGTCGACGCCATACAATCGTCGTTATGCCTCCGTGCTCATCGGTGACATTGGCAAGCTAGTGTCATAGCAAAGTGAGACGATATTGGAGTATGTGACATAAAGCAGAAGCAACGAAAGTCTCAGAATTACCACTCCACGTGTTAAATAAACGTGATTTCAAGAATATGATGTGTCGCTGCAGTTCTCGATACCTATTCGCATTACCGTCGATCGTCATAGTGAGAGGAGTTCTGCCGTCATTTTTTGCACTCGCCGCTGTTCACTCGATCATCTGAATGCTGCTATAGTCCTAGCCTGATGCGCCGTAGCAAGGCTGCAGACGACCAAACAAGCCAGAGCGAGAGCGAAAGTGTCATGTTCCCACTTGATCACCTTCCGCGTCGTGACACCCTCCTGGCAAATGATTACGAAACAAGTTCTTAAAAAAAGCGCTTATGGCAAAGTGTTTAGCGCACTCTAAGCTCACGAGTCTTTCTTCTAGGTTGTCCACAGCTGGAAATTATTATTTAGAGCAAAATAAGACGTCGGAAAATTCTGACAGAACCTATCTTGCGTCGGATGTCGACATTGTTGCGATTAGAATTGAAGCTATGAAGCACGATACACCGTATAGCCAAATTTCTCGCTTCTGCGTTGCCGTCTACTTCAACTTTCTCTTACCGATATCCTTTTTCATTTCCCTGATGATCAACGATACTCGATTAATGCACACTCTGGTACCATTTTGCTCACTTCACTTCTTTCTTCACATTCGGCCTGCATTTATAGCCGACTTCCTCCCTTTCTCTTTGTTGTACCTGTCTATACGGCCACTTACCCAGCAGAACGTGACCAATCTAGAGGATTAGCCGACAATGCTAACATACTTGGTGTCACATTCACATAGCACTTCACCAATGATCGATGTTGTCTATTCCAGCACATACCTAGGGGGCCAAGTTGGCCTAAAAGTAGTTAGTCACTGATATAAATCACACTTATACCACGAGTGCGTGCAGTTCCCAAACAATGCTAATCGCAATAAACTGTCGAGTTAACATTATTTAACAAGGATTTCCCAAGTACATTCGCGGTGACATGAGCGATCGTCGGCGTTAGCCGTCTCGGTGGGCGTTTCACATCGGCATTTCTAGTGGAAAGTGTATCCGCGGCTTCTTATACATTAACCCACTCGGGGGTGTCGAGAAAAAGATAAGGGTGTGAAATTTAGCTAAAAACAGCCTGTTATCTCTGCCATAGGCGCGGTGTCACAAAGAAGGCGTCAACGGCACGTGGTACGTAAGCGTGACGCTTACAGCATGCTGACTTTCATTCGTTAATAAAATGTCGTCCATAAAGCCTTCGAGGAAAGAAAGGACGGTTTTGAAGCAGATGGCAACAGACCGTTCGTCTCGTCGGGAAGCTGTTGCGGCCATTAGAAAGCGACGCTCCCAACGCCATCGGACTTCAAAGAACGAAGATTCGTCTATGAAGAGTGCGGCACATCCGACAACTCCTCCTCCTCTACCCCTTGGCCTGGCGGAGTCGAGTCTAACTCTCATAAGGTCGTGCCGGAGAACACCAATACTGAAGCCTCGCCCGCGCTACCAAAGCTACAGCCGCCGTCACAGCAGAAGCCACAACCGAAGCCACAGCGAATACCCCAGCAGAAGCCACAGCTGAAGCCACAGACAAAGCCACAGCCGACGCCACAGCCGACGCCACAGTTGAAGCCACAGCCGAGGCCACAGCTGGAGCCACAACTGATGCCACAGCCGGCACCACAGTCGCATCAAAGGATACAGTCGCACCGCGGTATAGTCCACAATGCCGACTCCCGATAAATTGCCCGAACAAGACCGGCAAGTGGTTGTGATGCTTCGGTCCCTTATAAATACCCTTCGTGATACTCTTAAGCAAGCTGTATACTCCGTCAGCGCGAAGTGCAGTTCAAGTACTGGATGCTCTTAATCCAGTGCTTGCAAGTCACGAAGTAAACCCCATGGCTCACCCGCAGTCTCCTATTCACGCAACGACCACTGGCCCTTGGTTCATGTCAGTTGTCTTCAACGCACATCACCAGATAAGGGACCTGACTTTGGTGTCATGGTGCTTCGCTGCACACACAATGCTCACCCTCTTCCTATCTTCCTCTTTTTATTCCCCCTTTCCCTTACCCCTTGTGTTGGGTAGGAAACCGGACGTTCATCTGGTTGACCTCCTTGCCTTTCCTCTCTTCGCTTTCTCTCTCTGTATCTGCCATAGTAAGAATTAAAACCTGGCGTTAGTGCCATAATATAGTTCACCCATATTTGGCTCTTTACCCTGATCTGGCGTTCTCTCGTAAAATAAATTCATAGATGACACAAGCGCCCATTTAGCCATGGGATATTTCCATTTCGTAGCAATTCAAAGCAATATTAGTTTCATGGAATATTCCACACGTACAAATTAGCATTTGCCTGTGCGGTTGTCGCTCCGATTATTGACCACCTACCAATATCCGTTCCATTTGCGTTATATTGACTCTTACCCGGCCCAATTGCAACGATTGTCTGAGGTCATTTCTGCGATTTTGCGTGATTTAGTGATTGCGATAAAGAGTGAATACTTATTTTGGTGGTTGCAAACATAGCGTCCTCTTGACGGTTCGCCTCTTGCTGCAAGACAGCGTCTCAAGTGTTCAGTAAGGCTTCCTTCCTTTTCCTGTCAGAGTCCAACAGTGACACACTGTAGTCTGTGTCGCGATCTCATCTCGAAGCAATTACCAGCCGGTAATGACTTCCCCGAGGCAAGCACACAATGAGTGCTCCTGACAAGACCGACCATTCTTCGCGCAGTGTGCCTCTACCAGTCTTCTGAGTTGCTGGTTATTTGTCTCTGCCTGCAGTTGCACCGAAGTGCCACCGAGATTTTGGAGTCACCGAGATCAGAAGAGCCCTATGTTGAAATGCAGTGAAAGGACTTAACGCTGCACATTGACGTAAATGCACTTGTAAGATACGAAGACAACCTAATTTTATTAACGCCGCTATATAGTTGCTCCCGCACAGACCGGACCGTTACGAATGTACTTTCGTGCCTTTACTAACGACGTATGACTCAAATTCCGTGCATTCTTATCCATTAAGCCACTCGGGGGTGTCGAGAAAAAGATAAGGGTGTGAACTTTAGCTAAAGACAGCCTGTTATCTCTGCCATTGGCGCGGTATCACAAAGAAGGCGTCAATTGCACGTGGTACGCAAGCGTGACGCTTACAGCATGCTGACTTTCATTCGTTAATAAAATTTATTCATAAAGCATTCGCATGCCTTCTCGTGACGAGAGAGCTCCTTAAAGTGGAAATAATCAACTGTGGAATAGAATAAATGCGGACATAAAAAAGTCTACATTATGATTGAAAATCTGGATATTATTCCGTAAAAAATGGAATGGTCACCTTCATTCTCAAACATCGACGTAACCGGCTGGAACCTTTGGAAAGCAGAATGGGTGCTATGGCACCTTCAGTGACCATGATTAGCCGAAAGGCAAAACATTCGTACCATGGTTCAACTGTAGTTGTCACTATTATGTCAAGTTTGTCTAGTCATACGCTAACGAACATGTAACGGGTAATTGACCTGCTCACAAAACAAACAAAATCAAAGCAGCATGGCTGCCAATTTTATTTCAACTCAATATAGTTTTATGTTATCAACTCCAGCCGACCTCATAATAAAATAAGGATTAAAATTATCTGAAATTGACATAAAAGTTTTCCTTTCCTTTTCTGCTCTGTAAGCTCATAGCCTTTGCAGCAGCTTGACATGGTGGAAACATTTCCTTGGTATAAAAGTTACACCCGCCCGAGGCCATTTTACGTGCGCTGTAGAAGCACTAGCTATCCGTATATCTAATCTCCTTTGTAGTTGAATGCTTGCTGTTCGAAGCGCAAGCACGATTTGGTGCCGCATGAACGGCGCTTGAATTGTGTCTTTTTTAGAGAAGATTATACGTTTGGCAGCACAGCGTTTGTTGACCTTTCCCGGTGGTGTTTGTTCCTCCCCGGGGGGGGGGGGGGGGGGGGACGCCACAAAAGCTTCCGACTAAATGACTTATCTACGCCATCGCCTGAAGGCGATTAGCTGCCGCTGTTGCGAAAACATAAAGCCGACTGTGGAGCGTTGTCTCAGAAGCGCGGGCAGGGGCTTGCCACTAAAGTGCACACGCGTATTCAAGCCAGGCAGCTCTGATCATATTTCTTCAGGCTCGAAATCTGAGCACACTTAAAGTTTGTACATGCTACGCCACGCAAGATAAGGTGCGTTCGAGAAAGCCTAAAATAGGTGGATGAAACAATCGAAATTCTAGTGCGAAAGCTTAGATTTGAGGTTTAAGATGGCAGATTGAGGAACTGAAGCCAGAGTTGTATTCTTGCGTCTGACCACATGCTTGCCATTAAGGACGCTTTATAAAATGAAGCTGCAATGATATATATACATGTATTTATAAAACCAGGATGGTCTAGCGTTGAGGTTCGTCCAGGGTTGTCCACAATGCAGATGACCAGCATTACTTTTTTCAGTGAATACTTCAATAAAACACGACCGTTTCTCTCGAAGGTGAACATCAAAAGAAGGTGAATAAGAAGGTGAACGAAGGTGAATATCAAAGTTCAGCGTTGCGATCCAGCTCTTCACATGGTGTGCTAGAAGTCAGTGCCGGACACATGGTTTGAAGCAGCGCACGAGACATTTGCTTTGGTGCGTAGAAAGCATCCCAGTACTATCGATACACACTGGGCAAGCATTACAGCACAACACGACTATCACCTGCAAGTGCCCGGTCTGTCAAGAGACAAAACGCTGGCACGATAAGGAACGCTGGCAGCGGCGTCACAGTCATCGAACCACCAATGTGCATAATGTGAGGCCAGAACAGTCAGAACTTGTAAGCGAACAATGAAAGCAACAGATAGATTTAGCTTGGCGTTTACGTTCCGTTCCACTCAAGGCCGTGCATAGGCATCCGCCACTTCTAACTCGATCACCGGCCTACAGGCGCGTTGTTTGGTAAGAAGCCCGTTTCGGGGTGCTATTCTTGACGTTGTCAAGTTTTGTCATAGTGCCAAATTTGCAATCTTGGCAGCTCTGGTTGGCCCGGAGGGGCGTTGCGGCCGCTTAGTGCGGCCATTACAGAATTTGATAATATGGCGGAATATGACGAAGTTTACAACAGCACGACCGGCTGGGCGAGTAGTTTCTATTAAGGATCGGCTACAGTGTGTTTGTACGCTAGCTCTTTCTTTTCACTAACAACTTTTAAGGCGATAGCTTTAAGGGCCTCGTGTCGCGGAAAATCCGGTGTCGGCATCGGTGCGGGCGGCGTTGTCCGCGAGAAAAAATTATCCCGAACCACAGCCACGCAGGCTCTCCGCGTGGCGCAGAGGCGTTATTGAACTAATTGAATCTCCCAAAGTAAAATGCGCCAGGAAATTCGGAAAGTACGACTTACATACAACGTGTAGAAATGATAGCGTCGGATTTTAATTTGAATGTTTGAGAAAACATAATTCTGCAACGCGAAACTTATACACAAATCCCATTTTGGTGCGATGAGTCATTGCTTGTTATAGCACTGCACGGGCCGATTTTTTTAGCCCGGGCTTGACCCGGGCTCGTTTTTACCTTGGGCTGCCCGCCCGAGCCCGACCAAAAGATTTATGGCTGAGACCCGGCCCGGAAATAATCCTACGTTGCCCGCGCGGCCCGGCCCGCCACCTTAGGCCCGAGCCTGGCCCGAGCCCGGCTAGAAACCGGCCCGAACCCAGCCCGAGACCGAGAAAGACATGTTTTTCAGAGTCGAGACGCGCGAGGATAACTCGGTGCACGTTACATGCGCACCAACAGGAAGGCCCGCGTCAAAAAACCCGAGCCAGGCCCGGGCCCGGGTCAAAAAGCACATGCCATGCCCGAGTCCGGCCCGAGCCCGTGAAAAAACTGCCCTACCCGGCCCACGGACCGGGCCGGGCTCGCGCTTGCGGGTAAGCCCGAGCCCGTGCAGTGCTATATTGCTTGTAGCCTCTGCCTTACGGGGTTACGAGCCACTGCTCTGCCCTGCACTGCCGCCGGGATCGGCGCACCATTGCTTTCTGTCGACGTTACGCCACTGAAGAAATCCCTGGGTCCTAGCCATAGTACAGCCGCGCTGTAAAAAGAAATGGAGCTGTACAAGCCATGTATTGCGTGTGTCAGATAACCGGTGGACCATTAGAGTTACGGAATGCATGCCGGAGGGCTAGGTGACTGTATGTGCGGGCGTACAAGGCAATATTCAGTTCTAGTGCCACTTGCTGCTCGGTTTGCTTCGGGTGTGTCCTCTGCCGCTACGTGGCCGCTAACACGCCATGCTGTCCACGCACGCGCGATACTACTTAATTTTTTGTCCTCAGACAAACAGCTCCAGCCTAAAATTCCATGGTATATACTGCCCTTTCTGTTATCGTACCGATTCTCCTTCCTGATTTTTTCCTTATTTTATTTATGAATCTCAGTGGATCTTTATTTATTGTTTCTATCCTATGCATACAATTAACGTTTTTGTTTCTGTCACGTTTTTTGATCACTTCCGGTTTATTTACGCTTTCAATTACCCTGTACTTGATTGCCAATTTTCTTGACCTCTTTCTCCATTTCGCGTGCACGCGCTTAAGCCATATATATTTTGCAATTTATGAAGCCATTTCTTTTCATCCATGTTCCTTAGTCTTTCTTCAAAAGTAATCTCGCTGTGCGCTTCCCTGACTTCCAAAAAAAAAAAGCTCATTAGAAGTGACCTTGCGCTGCTTCATTTGTGATTGCACCGGGGGCCGCCAATGCCAATAAACACACCAACCGTTGATGAGCTTCCAACCGCGACAGAATTTGTGATTTAAAGCACACAATTGTATTTCGAAACATTCCTCGCACCACATAGTATTTGTTGTAGCCCCAAAGTGCACTATGGTCTGTTATTGCTGCATTCCGATTTCCTGTCATTTTTAGATTATCTTGGCGGATGCTAAAGTAAGTCTTTCCTTCTATCACACAACGCCAAATGAGCGCCATCTCACGGGAATGCCCGAACATTTGCGCACGTACACTGGACAAATTTTCGCTGCAGCTCGACAGAAAGCAATTTGGCGTAAAAAAAAAAGCATCCATTATATTCGTGTCACGAACCCGAGTATAACGCGGGGTACATTCTCAGGGCAGGAGAAAAAAACGAACAAGAATAAAAGAAACTGACAAAAACTAGCGTTATATTTGTACACTAAACAATGTTACACTGAATGCGCAAATACATTGTTTGTATAAGCGACAGTATGCCAGATGCAATTTTGATAACGGAGAGTCTACAAGCACCGTGTTCTTGGAGCCGAACATGAATGGATTCCAATGTATGACTCACTTGTTTCAGCAAAAACAGTGCCACAAGGTTCTTTTATAAGTTTTCTTTACCGTAACAGTGTAATGTGCAGATATATCTATAATTTTAAAAATCATAAGATAACATTTCGAAAAGAGCACCGTATTATATTTCCAAAATTATAAACAGAGAGGCAATGTCATGTTTGCAACTGAATATTTATTCTTTACACCTTTCCCAATTCTACGCTAATATCGTTTGAAACAGTTTTACCAGTCCCTCGTCTACTTGTGTGAATATTAGTAGGTAAGAAATAGCTGAAAACAAAGCAGTGATCCTCATCTTTAATCACTAGTGGCATGTTATGGGTTTCGGGATTGGTGGCAAAAGCTAGTCTCCAGCGCAGCTCAGAGCGCAAAAAAAATTGTACGACTAGGCTTTTCGTTGCACATTATTAAAAAGCACTTAATGAATGGCACATCTACGTGCATTTTATCACACATGCTTGCTTCTACTAGAAAGCGAGATAGATATTCAGTAGTTTCATTATGAGCCGGAAATATCATGTTGTATCCTCTCTTTCCACGAGCGATAATGAAGACGAATGACTTAGATTTGCACGCAGTTGAAAGAGAAGAAATCGAAAATAGTTAAAGATTGATTGAGCATGAATTGCTGATGTTGATGTGGATTCCTTTAGTTTTTTCTACGTTTTCATTTTCTCTTTGTTCTTGATGCTACATCTCTCAGATTAAGGGAATGTTATTATGTACGCACTAATCAGTTAACCACTCTGCAGTGACTCCCCTGGAGTAAGCAGTATTGTCAAACAAATATGTGGTTGATCCCTCTTATATAGGAATCGGTATAGAACACGAAAGTGACGTGTCTTCACAGAAGTAGTGTAATGATTGCACATTGATATATAATGTCTATTGGTGTTTTGTGGATGTAAAGCACCCACGCTGACGCCTGGTACGTCTCCTCCATCACGACTACCAACGTCGATGACCATGAGCAACCGTCGTGCATATTTACGCTGCACACGCTAGCACAACGCGAAAGACGAAGCACGTAACTGACACACTAATACAACGCGCAAGACAAAGCACGTAACTGAATCGTTCAAATCAGCGCGTACAGCGCGTCGTAATTGCAGCCTCCGCGATCAACTTCAGAAACATTTTCAGAGCTGCGGAGGCCACGCTCCGCTGTGCTGAGTACGGTGAACGCCACCTAGGTGGCGTTGGTAGTGCTAAGCATATGTCAAACAATAAAAAGAAATGGATAGTTATCGCCCCTACATACCTAAACGTTTCACGAAAGACAGTGCATTTGTGTGATGATGACTGCATAACTTACCTACATTGGACATAATTTAACTGGAGCACGACAGAGAACAGTTTCGTGTTAAAATATTCTAAAGTGGGCAGCAAATGCTAAGCACACGTAACTCATAGATGTCGTTAAAGCGCCTCGTTATTCGTGTGAAAAGTGCCACGAAAACCATCGCACACATACACTGACGCGCAGACACACATTCTGTACGAAGGACCTAAACATAGCGAAACAGGAACACGCAAAAAAAAATGAAAGAAGGAAAGCTCGCATAGAAAGCAGTGTGAATATAACACCAAAAATGTAGCGAAGAGGAAGAAAGCAAATGAATACGCCAAAGCTTGTCACGAAGGAGAGAAGGTGAAAGGAAAATGATGCCGGAGCAAGGATGACAAATAAGGACACAAACAAGCTGGAAGAAAGGACAAAGGACTCGGTGACACTAAGGAAGAAATGAATGAAAGGAAAGCGACATAAGAAAAGGAGAGTGATAGAACAGACAGGATGGACAAAAAAAGAAGAAAAAACAGAAACGCGCAAAATACTGCGCAGAAAGTGAACACAGAACGTGACGAATCGTGCGCACCCCTCAGAACAGCGAGGGAACATGCTTTCTCTTTCAAGCGCCATTGCACAACTAATGCTTCATCGATTTCGCCAGAACAACCGACCGCGGGTCCTGTAGCTTATACGGAGAAAGCCACAACCATTGAAAAGCGGCAGCACCCTTACGGCGGTGCCCGCGTCAAATGTCCTCCGGGTATGTCACTTCCTTTTCTCGCGCCGTTTCCTTCGCGAGTGTCGCTTTCTCTCTTTCTTCTTTTTTTTAGGCTCTGCTATTTCGCACATACATTACTTCCGGCTCTCTTAGTAACGCGCTGACGGTCCTTGCGATGCCACATAACACGCAAGTTAAAAAAAATAAACGAAACATGCTGAAAGATAGAGAACGAGAGCAGATGTATCATGGCTGTGCGCAGCACGACACTCATGAAGAATGCTTATAATAAAAAAAGAGCCACAGTGTAAGAAACGACGTTTTATTTTTGCTTCGCGCACGCGTATTGTCATACAGCAGCTCTCACACTTTCAATTTTCCTGCTCTCGGATCTCGATGTGCGCTCGCGGGCCTAGCTGCAACGAAGTACGCACACAAAATAAAGAGTAGGGTGGCAGTGAGATCCTACTCACCGCTATACGTATTTTTTCTTCTTGTTGTTGTTTTCTAACGAGAGCAGAAGAACGTAAACTGTTCCTTAAAATGCGGATTTCCATTCCTGCTTACCCATGTCACCTCTCCATGAATGATGCCAGAAAAACAGAGTGGCTTGTTGAACCGAGGCTACTGCACTGCCACGCTCTGCCACGCTCTGTCAGCACTTTTATCGGTGCTATGCGCGGTAGGCTGCTACGAGCGACTTGATTGTATTGCCACGAATGTCCACTGTCCTTAAATAAGCGCAAACTCTATAGGCTGCACGAGCTCCATAGGCTCCATAGGTCTGCACCCGCGACTCGTGCGAAGAAATAAAGCGTTCCGCACGGGGTATTTGGCACCATAAATACAGAAAAACTATGAGCCAGCGCCAGAAGCCAGACACTGAGCCATTTTTCTTGCGTAGTCCACTTCGTTTTCTTTTCGTGCAGTCATAGTCTGCGCATGTTTATTCTCTTTTTCTAGAGTTTCCATTCAATGTATTATTGCAATTAGCGCTTTTTTTTCATTACTGCTCTGAATGGCGTGCTGTCAATGAAGAAGTTGCAGAAAACTTAAAGAAACTTCAAAATCGCATGTTTTAGGCCAAGTGCATTCTACCTGTTTATTTTTTCCGCGTGACAAAAAAGCCCGTGAAAATTGAAAAGTAACACGTGCCTAACCATCCGCCTACATGAAAAAGCAACGCCCTCAAACACACTCCACAGTAGTTAGTGGAGGATCTGTCGCGCCGCGCTAACCAACTGAAATGGAGCTTATTTTAGGGCGCTGTTTTTCGATGCCGGCGGATGGTTAGTCACGTTATATTTTTCATTTATCGCGGGCTTTCATCATCAGCCGGAAAAAAAAAAAAATTACGGAAGAAAGTACCTGGCTGTGAACATGTAAGCTTTAGGTTTCTTTCAATTTCTCTCCAATTCTTTATTGACAGCATGACATTCAGAGCAGCCATTAAATATTTAGCTGATTAAAAAAAGAATCAATGGCATCAAAAAATATTAGTGGCGGCTATTCTACTCGACTGTGAACAACAATCCCTTGGTTTTATTATCGTAGAATGGCCCATCGTTCATAACAACGAGATGCAAGATAGCGGGGACACCCTGTATATTCGTTTCCTAGCACTGAATAAGCAAGTCCAAAATTGAAAGCATTACAACAAACTTATGGCAATGATTGACCATTGTTGTACACACTTCCTGTAGTATAATATTTCTTTAGACAGAAAGAATGCACGTGAATATTTGATGTCAGATAGTCGGATAAAGATTTCCAACCAAAAAAGTCGCAGTTTCGCCCGAAAGGCGAAGCATCAATTGCGATAGCAAATTAGTTGAGAGCTTACGTAGTAAGGATAGTAGTTTTATCGGCTGTATAAACTTGGATACATTCGCTTATAACTGAATTAACAAGCGTGGTGTAAGCGCGCACAAGCAAACACGAATAGATCCCACTCGATGACCACCGACCACCGCTGTCAAAACGCTGGCATGAGCAAGCGCAGGCTGCTGCAGCGAGCACAGGTTTGTGTGGTCTATCGCTTCAACGAAAACTGAGCGGCGAAACACAGCGCATACAAAGGTAGGAGCTGTGTGCAGATCGCTTTCAGGATACAGTGGTCGCGACCACTCGCAGCAGCGCAAAGTACAATTATATGCAGTTGCTGGCAGAGTAGAAGCCACACCCCCTCCCTCGCACGCTGCCTTCCCACTTTCCTCCTTTCGCGCGCGAGATTGTATAGCCAGATGCCCTTGCGCCGGGTTGCTAAATGCGCAGTTGGTTCCGGAGCACAACGTTGCCCCCCCCCCCTCCCTCGCTTCCATCCCCCAAGGCCTTTCACGCGAAGGAGACGTCGCGTCTGCTCTCCGCCATGCGTTCGCTCTCCGTGAAAGCACGCGTCCCTATGAAAGCACGCTCTCCGTGAAAGCACGCGTCCCTACGTATGCTGTATGTGCGTCCCTCGCACATACAGCATAAGTCGCGCAGCGACAATTTTATCGTCCTTGAACTTTATACGGAACCTCACGGCGACGACGGCGACGGCAGAAATCTGCTTGGAGAGTCCATATAATTGCTATCGCAATAAATTTGGCATTTCCCAACTCCCGGGCTTGAGACCGACTAAGCAAGTGCATATCGAAGGGATGTGCATATTAAGCGCATTGGTTGCACGTAAAAGAACCCCAAGGTGGTCACAATTATTTTAACTCGTAATATCCGCGCAGTCGCCTTCGCAAAGTTACAGTTCGGGAACGCTGTGTAGTTAAAATATACTCATTAAAATCATGAATCGACAGTGCGAAAAAGACGTCCGATTTCGAGGTATACTTTCATCCAAAATCAAGTTACTCATTTATAATGCCATTTTTCAATAACATATATATGAATCTGTAGCCTTGTCTGGGGAAACACCACGCAAAAGAATAAATAAAACTGCTCACGCTACAAAAAAAGGCACTCCGACATATTGCAGGTGTCCCACAAGATGCTCATATATCTAACTTATTCAAAACATTTAACGTGCTTCAAATAGAACCGCTGTACAATTTTAATCTCCTCGTTAAACACAAGTATGGTCTGAAAAATAAAAACAATCCGTTTCTCAGACTATGCCAACTAAGAAAATCACATGAAACACCTTATGACATCAGACAATGAGGCACGTGGTATATACCTTTTTCACGAACAGGATACCGTTTAAAATGTCTACAGTACATCATGCAATTTTTTTCTTAAACAGCAAGGGTATTAACGCTGATACAATGACAAGGAAAGCGTAGAAAGAATATTTAATTAGAAACGCCATGTAGTACCGCTGAATGCACTCATTGATTACAGTGAATTTCCTCCCTTTTTGTGTATGTGGTTTGTGTGTACGTTTTTTTTTCTTTATTATGTGGCATATTTTTTATATGGGCTGGTATTTCTCTTTGACTCTTCGCTGATTCTTATTTTTGCACTGTTTCCAGATTTCTTTTTTTTTGTATGTACATGTATATTATTTCACTCTTCGGATGCCTACTTTTCTTTATTTTCCTTATATTTATTTCTTTTACGTGAACATGTATTGTTACCTCTCACTGTTTGCTGCCAAAACTGCTTTAAATTATTAGGGCCAGGAATCCCGTCAAGCTGCTATTTCAGCAGCTTTTAATTCCTGTCCTTGCGTCTTTTTCCCTGTTTCATTGTATTTGTTTTTTGTGTAACCACTATCATTGTATGAATATTGCATCATTGTATTTTAACATATCATTGTGTGAAAAAAATGCTCAATAAATCAAAAATGAAATGAATTGAAAAAAAAACAAGAAAAACCTATTTCTTCTCTGAGTGTAGGAATCAAAACACCCACACTCTATTATCATGAACGCAAGTGAACGTGAAAGTGTGAGAACAAAATTAATCGCAAGTTTACGCCTCTGGGCGCCTTCCCGCCACTAAAATACAAAGTGATAATAATGATTTACTTCTCTTGCAACGGCATCAACTCTCTGGCCTTGCCGATACAATACAAAACAATGCGGAAAGCTCACTATAACGGAAGCACCATGTGTCTGCTCTACATGAAAAGTGAAATCTTGTCATCTGTGTACCAATTGGAAGTGGAAAATTGGAAAATTGAAACGGTGGCCTCAGCTATATTGAGCCATTGCACTCGACTTAAGTACGCTAACAAACAGCGTTAAAATATACCTCACAAGCTTTTCATATGGACGTATATAATGTCGTTGGCTGGCGTTTATGTACGTAAAAAAAGATTAAAAGAACAGTACTAACATGTGGAATATTTACGTTCTCCAAAATTCAGCGCTAGAAGTACGTCAATAAATGCGTTTTTTTAAGTTGTTTTACTGGGATTCATATATTTGATTGTCCTTTGGCAGACCACAATTTTCTTGCTTGCTTCACTTCCACACAAGCGTTTCCTAATACCTGCCCAAATAAATGGCAGCTCTGGAAGACTTTGCCTTGGAAGCTACCAACCGCTCCTCCTCCTCTACCCCCCCCCTCCCTCAGCCCCCTCATGGCACCGTCCAGGTGCACCGTGTTCTCAAGTAGCGAGGAATACACACGACGAAACAAAGCCTCGTCGCACTTTGCAAGAGTTCAAAGGAAACAGACGAACGCTGCCCCTGCGCCTTCATTATATTGGCTGCGAAAATACTCAGATTCGTTGCCATAGCAAACTAGTTCCCTGTTGGCCCCATCGCTAATACACCAAAACACTAAATTCCCATGGGCTCAGTCCGGTGCCCTCATTGCCCGGAATAATCCTCCTGCACGCATACTCTCTGGCTATGCCCACATGCTCAAGAAGCACTACCGCAACGCCTTTCAATTCCATCCCCAATTCCTCATGAACTGGATAACTCTACCACGCGAAGCAGCAGAGGAGCTTCTATAAGCCCTCATGCGGCACGTGCAAGGAGTGTTGGGCGACACCTGGTGATTCCCGCCGAGCCCCGCATAGGGGGCTGTGTTTCCAAAATGTTTTTCCGGAGCACAGCTTTTAGGCGCCCGTTTCTGCGGCGAGCAGCGGCGTAGCCGAGCGAGCACAGCGAAAGATGAGAGCGAACGCGGAACGCAGCGGCGGGTAAAAAGAAAAAAAAAAAAAACAGCGAGAGCGACGAGAACGCGAGGAAGAGGGTGCAGCGGAACATTGAGGCGGAAAGCGGAGGAGGGTATGGCGAAAGCGTGAGAAGGGAAGCCTACGGCCGCGCACGAGGGGCTTTGCGGCGATGGCTACGAGATAGTGCCATGGTATTGCGCGTCGTCTGTGTGGAAACAAAGCGCCACGTGAGAAGAGGTTGTCTGCGGCGGCTGCTGTGAATCGCATCCACGCGACACCCACACGCTTCCTCTCGCGATCTCCCGATTATCGAGGCCGTCGCACCGCACTTCGCTCCGTTTGCAACGTGCCGCACGAGACAGATTCTCCGCGCCAGCCTATGTATCACGAAATGAAAGCGCGTGTACAGCTGCGCTCAAATTTTGCATTAGGGAGTATTGTAGTCGTCGGTGAATTTTTTTTCTCTGTCTCTCTGTCATGCCAGCAGCGGAAGGCGGAAGGCTGACCTTGCTCCGCCAACAATGAGATTGAGCGTAGCGCTGATGGTGCATCCTTTTTCGCTTCTTCCATTTGACAGCCAAAAGCACTACGCGCCTTCTGCGGGCCATCAAAAATACCACGCGCAAGCTACCCATGCACCGTTAGCGGGACAGCGTGATAGCGGTGGTGGTGGTGGCGCCGACCGTGAGAATGCTCCTCGAGTGTCCGTTAAGTGCTGTCGCAAGAAAGCACTCCAAAATATAGCGGCAGCCATGATCATCGTATGCCAACCATGATCAACGTTTTGTTCATAAATTATTCTCAAGTATCACACATTAGCATATTCACCTTTGCAATTGCGACTATGGAGTACAACTCAGGACCACACACCGACGTTACCACCCACTGAGACGAGAAACAAATAAGAAAAGTCAGCACACAGGCTTTCCGGTTTCGTTTACACATATGAAATGCTTATGTATGAATGTATATATATTTTATATAATAATTTTATATATTTATTTTATAATATGCGTATATCTATATAGCAACCGGCTTTTATTCATTATCCCGTAGGGCGGAAGCATACCTGCTGGTGAGATAAAGTCAAGTATGTATCTGGGCAATGAAAAGTTATGAAACATACGGCACTTTCATTGTAATTCAGATTATTCAAGCAATCCTGCACAATACGAGCAAGAAATGAAAAGAAGTGGTTACAGTGACAAAAAAGTCCGTCTCATCAGGCAAGTGCAGATTATCATTATCCAGAAACCTATTAAAATTGTGCTACATACTTTCTTGCTAAATATCGTAATAAGATACTTTCAATTATTCATGTTAACTTTATTATTTAGCGAAACATTAAATAAATATTACTCTTTGCACGAACACCCTTGCATTGATAGCAGTGACATTGAAAAAGAAACTGTAATTTTGCCTATTTTTACATAAATCAGAAGGGAAAGCGTTACGTAAAGAAGTATGTAGTAGGCGCAAATTACACAAGCAAATATTGCAATTGAACAACAAAATTGTCATTTTTTGCAGGCATAATTTTGTGTTCAAACGTTGGATGTTCGTTCAACTCTTTCACGTTACTTTAAGCCGAGTGTAATTGCAACAACAGGAACTACAAAAGGAGGCAGCGACCCAGCCAAATAAATACTATGGCAGAAAATGGGCCACCATCCAATCTACTTGAAAATATCTCCATACTTTACGTATCTATACAGTTTTATTGACTGTTAGAATACTAGTGTTCCGACGACAAAAATAGAATTATTTGTGCAGATGGACATGTAGGTTGTAGTGCCCATGGCAGGAAATATTCAAAGATGACACGACAGGCCTGCCCTCCTCTCACATTTGTCAATAATTGAGAGGCAATGACAAGAAACCAGAGCAGCATGGAGAAGAGAAGGGATCAGATCACAAAAAATCCTAAAATGCGAGCTACAAGTAAGATCGACTTATGAAACAGAGTGACATCCCAAGTTTTCAATTGAGGCTTACATAAAATTGATCAGAAATATAACTTCAAAAACAGGTAATAAATACAGTCAATAAATCCAAATGACTCGAGTATACAAGCTTAACTCCTTAGATACGAACCCATAGTGAACAAAACCTGGAACTACATTCTCAAAAAAGCATGCAAAAATGTTTGCAGCACATCATTGGCACAGTTATATTGTTTTAACGAAAAAAAAACAATGTTACCTAGCATTCAGTGGCGTGTTCGCCCTCCGCAGGGAAGAAATACCGGTGCGAAATGTTTATGGGGCACTGAAAGCCCTAACTGTGTGTCCACCAAGGTACCTATAATTAAAAAAATGCCGTTAACATAAAAAACTAACGACGAGAAAGTGGTACGTTTTTCTTTATTTGCACATATCTGCGCAGTTGCGCATCATTATTTTTTTTTTCTGTGCAAGTCATGGCCCTCGAACCTCTAAAAGCAAAATTGTGTAACTGCAAATACACCAACTAAGCTTAAGCTCTAGCCTTTAATATATATATATCTTTAAAGAACAGCCTTGATCATAGAATACAGTACAGGAAAATTACAGTGAAGTGGAAAAAAAACAAGCAAGAATGAACGCCTTGCATTGTGCTAGCTGTAATATTAGCAAACCCGCAACTACAGCCAACGAACTCGCATCAAACAAGTCAATGACCCAAATGAACGCAGATCACATATTGTGCCTACAGCAAGCTCATATATGAGTGCGGGTCTCATTACTGGCTCAGCTTATCATGAGCGCTGTACTCCACAAATAAAGACCGACAACGCAGTCAACGGGCCGAGCAAAAGATCTTCGCAAGCCACCGTCGACACCCGAGAATCCGAGATTTAAGATTCCCTGTGCGGTTCCCCCGGGAGAAAATCTGCACCACCGCAATGGACACAATCATTCTCTGATCTTAAGTCCGCATGAGAGCCTCCACCGGGAGAAAAAGAGAATGAACGCATTGTAGCCTTGAAACAAAGCGCCATTTCTATCCTACTCTATCCGGCCAATTCCCTGCTTCCTCTTGGATTATGGCTCGCCCAAACGATCGGCCATACTATTCGCCGTCACAGAGCAGAGGGGGCTTACGGCCTATTTCCCCCAGGATTTTCGTGACTTGCCTCAAACTTTTCTGGCCTCAGCGCAGCCAGCTATGGTTTCCAGCAGGCGCCAGCTCGAAGGACGTTTTGTGGAGAGTGTCTCATTGTCTATTTCTGGGCCACTTTCAATGTGGTGATGTTAGCTTTTGTCAGCATCTACAACGCTGTTTGTAAACTTGCAGAGCTTTAATTTCTGGAGATATTTTGACTTCCTTTAAAAAGAATTGTAATAAATAATTGCGTGCAGCTAACTGAGAGACGGAAACCGTTACGCATAGTAGCTAATCCAAACGTGACACTTGGAAGCAGTCTTCATATTTTAAGGATGCTTTCTAGAATGCCCATTAACGACAGGAAGAACATCCAATCTTGTGTTCCAAAAAGACGTTCATGGAAACCCAAAAAAAAGACGACGTCGAGGTTTGTAATTTCTTATATTACCCTGGCCATTTCTACTCAGCATTTCATGGTGTGATCAAGAATTAATTTTTCCATTTCAGCTTTCGCCGTTAGCCAGAAACACCTCCTTTGACGGTAGACATTTCTGTGCGTCATGCGATGTATTGCAGCTCTGTGACTTGGTTTGTTTGTGTTGGTCCTAACATTTGGCTGTATTTCGGAGACCAACGTTGTCAACAACTCAGGCACGAGCGAACTTCTGCGTAAACACTCTGCTATCTTGCGTCACAAAAGTCAATGTGGGCACGTTGACTCAAGGAAAGCTTTATGAAGGAAGTGAGAGACTGAGGGAGAGACTGAGGAAGTTAGTCCAAGGAAGTTGAAGATGCCTAATAATAGAGAAGACTGGTTGAGTTGGTTCGTACGCACAATTACAAATGGCGCGAGACACACCGAATTAAGTACAACTCTGGACACTTAAATGCGCACTAGCTAATGAAACATCAATTAAAACACGGACACATACAACCTTTATTACAAAGCACGGTCACGCGTGTAAACACTGCATCAAACAATAAGAAGAAAGGACAAGGCGAGAAGGCGAATAGAAAAAACCAGATTGGCATAGTTTCCTGGCCCTGGTACACTAAAAGGAAATCAATGTCATTCTCGTACTGTTATAGAGACGGGGCACTGGTACGAAGATTTCATGTGGGCTATATATCGAATAGCTCAGCTACCTCTCTAGGGAACTGATCCCTGTGCTTGAGAAAGACCTTGATATCTATTAGAGCAGGAAACAGGTGCTGTTGAGGCAATTAATTGCCACATTTTAATTTCCGGTTACTTTGAAAGACAAAATTAATTCTTCCTTAAGCGCTTCCAAATAATTTGACCACGGTTCATATTTTAAAGAGTGTATCGGCATTTGTTATATTTTAATTGGCAGTGTGCATTTGTGCGCCCCTTCTTGTTCTTCGTCCGGTATATAATTTTCGCGCTATATACAGTTATGCAAGCAAAAGGTAAAATCTACAAGGGCAGCGAAGACAGGTTTCGAACATACCGTAAGCAGTCAGCAAAAAAAGTAACTGCCCTACGCCGCACACGCAGCACAGTCACAGCGTAAGCTGGAGAAGCTCCATAGGAGCTCCACTGTCGGCAGCAAACACTAGAGGTTCTTCTCGGCGAAGTCTCTTTGCCTCGTCTTCACGAGAACGAAATGAACTGTCCCCCCGGCGTCGACGACGAGCTGCGGCTTGTGCTGCTCTCTGCACAGCGGTTTGCTGAGCCCAAAGTTACCTTGTTGCAGCCGTAAGCGCATCTTTACGATTCGCTTCTTCAGCAGCAGTTCGTACCTTATGAGGAGGCGCCATAACGTGTACCGAAGAGTAAAACACAGGTATCAAGACTACATGGCGCACATGTGTCATCCCTTGACACGTCGCAGTGGCTGACTCCCGCTCAGAAGGGCCGGGTTCAAGCCAAGCTGCGTATATATATATATATATATATATATATATATATATATATATATATATCCAGCTCGGATCGAACCCGGCCCTCTCTCTCTCTGTCTCTCTCTCTATATATATATATATATATATATATCTGGCGATAACTGCGACGGACACCGGCGGCGGACAACATCGTTAACCGAAACCGCTATCGCAGTGAGCCCATAACAGGTTACGCTGTAAAATATTCTGGGGTTTAACGTGCCACAAACCACGATCAGATTATGAGGCACGCCCTAGTAGGGGACTCTAGAATAACTTTGACCCATTGGCGTTAATGTACTCTATATCCAAGTTCACGCGTGCTTTTCGCTTGTATGAAAACGCGGCCACCGCCGCCTGGATTGAAACCGGCACCTCGACGTTAGGAACTCCACGCCACAGCTATTAAACTACCCTGGGTGTCTTAGCAGCAAAGTTTTCTCTGATTATCAATCTTGACGTGGTCTACAACGATAGAAAAAAATCACGTGGGCCATAACAGCGCTGAAAGGTGAAAAGTTCTGTCGCTGATTTAGTGTCATTCATTCATTGAAATAACTTTATTGAGTGCCCTGCGATTTGGTGGGGTGGGCCTAGACCCCGTCTAGGCTTCGCCCAAGGGTTGTTGGCCCTTCACGGCTTCCTCGGCTCGCTGGAAGGACCAAAGTTGGTGCTGCAGGTCCGAGCTGAGCAACGCAGACTCCCAGCGCGTGCGGAGGCTGTCGCTGTTTGAGGCTTCATCCATTGCATTAAGTTTTAGATGCAGCAATCTTTTCTTTTCTCCGAGCAAAATATTTCACTACCGTTAAGAAGCTGTCTTTTTCTGCCTCCGAAATCTTACAGAAGGTAGAAAGAGTCATGTCCGAACCAGCCGTATCTGAAGAACTCGAGTTCTCTTTCTCATTCAGGTTTCATTCGTTGTGGCCTCCCTTCTATCGTTTGTCTTGGAAAAACTAATGGGCTCCACATTGGCACACCATTACATAGCATTTCTGAAAAGGGTCAAATTCCCCTGTGTCCATATTTTTGAAACAATACGTTCATCCTGTTGAATGGCTTATTTACATGTACTTGTTTTCGTGCTAGTATCCTCTAATACATCCTAACGCTAACTTGTGCTCATTTTAGTGAGCATTTTATTCGGCACGGTTAGCTTCGACTTACGTCCCATAGCGTAGTAAGAGAGCACTGTCCCAGCGTTACCAAGTCACATTCCTTCTCCATTAGCCCAACAAATTTCAAAATAGGATACCCTTCTGAATCTTTTGGTAAATGAATAAAATATCTTAATAAACAGCAAGCGAAATTTACCAATGCTGTTACGCATACGAAAATACTTTTATTTCACAGAGAGTGCTCGCGATACCTTCTCTTAAGGCATCTGTGCTTGACACATCACGTCTGCGTTGTACTTAGCTGAGGTCTTATTGTGTTGAGGTCAAGGTTAGGCTGTGCTTACTTCCTTAATGCAAAATTGTCTATGAAATCGGTTCTTTTTGTTTTCTTCAGAAATCTGTTCTGTCTATGAGCGCATGCGAAGTACTGATTCTGCATTTGGCACTGCTCTATTTTATGCGTAAAGGTAACACAGGCCTCCTACCTGCTATACTATACCTTTAGCATTTTGTGCATGGTATGCTTGAAAACATAGCAACGAAAACACATGCTCTGTTATGCCTCTGGTCTAGTTCCATCATCTTAGTCAACGAAACTTTTTTCTCGACGTCACCTTTCTTTCTTTTTTACTGCATTCAATTGCTTGCTAGAACACAAACGGGAAGCACACACACAGTAAACTGGACTGCGCTCAGTCCACTTGTTCCGGATGTATTTTTTTAGTATCTGTTGCTTTGGCTGTAGAAACGATGAAATATATTAAACTCGCCCAAATTACCGCATTCATCGCCCCCGATTCGTATAATTAGGCACACTTTTATGTTTGATTCTTTGCAGGTGACGCGACTCCTCTTCTATGAGCTTTCATAGGAACATAAAGAGTGTGTTGGGCAATAAAAATTATTAAAAATAAAAATAACTAAAACAATACACTAAGCCCTGCCTGCTGCACCTATTTCATAGGGACAGAAATTATTGAGAGAAAGAAAGGCGCGATCACGAGATCACCATCAGTACTGCTGGGCTTGTCCATGCGCCGCGGCGCATTGGTGTCCGTGGATTCTAGGTCGAGCCATCAGCAAAGGTTGCCATTGGGGGAGGCTGGTGGCTTGGATGCACGCTGTCTTTCACGTAACCTGTGTTGGAGGTCAACTGATCTGCTTACTTTTGGCGATGCGTTACAGATGAAATAGTGCTGGTATATAGCAGCAGCGTGGAACGTTCGTTAAGCGACCAGCGTGCGCACTCTTTGCTTGCGGTAATTCTCATCGCGTTAACGTTGTGGCCGCACGCGCTCGCGTTCGTTGCATGAAATATGTTCGGGTTTGTTTGTTTTTCCGGGTGCGTGACACCACGCTTATTTAACTGGTAAGCCAAAGATTGCTCCACTTTATACTGACCATAAAACTACGCTTTATTTTCCGTAATAATACTATAGTACTTCCTATCTCCTATTTCAAACTACGACTATTTTTTCTTATTACAGAGAGTCTTCGTTCGTTCGCATCTTTTAGCACTTTACATTTGTCTCGCACCTTTTTCACAGCTGCCATTTTGTCTGTCGCTAGAAGGTAATGAGAGAGCTGTTTCTTTCACTTGCCTAAGCTCAAAGCTCCATCGCTTTCGTACCATTGGTTCTACTGCGCATAGCTGCCGTTCGCTACCTAATACACAGGGAAACATAGTGAGCGCAGGAGAGAAGGATGTATCATTTCGTGAAATTCAGGCAGGAAATAAGTTCTCACGCAAGCCACGATGAGCAACGCCGTTTTTATAATTTGAATGGATTGCTGCTGTCGAGAGCCTGTCCTAGTTTTTGTTATCTGTCAGCTTACTGCCACTGAAGAACAGCCTCCTACACTCCGTAAACGATACACGTTTCTCCGTATAGCTAAAAAGGAGCCAAAGTAACCGTGAAAATTGGGCGTAGCTTTGAGGATGGTGCAGGTTGTCTTCTACAGCAAAGTGGAGTGGCGGGCGTATGGTTCGGCGTTGGTTATTAGGACTCGGAGCCTGCGTGACAGATTTATTTGACAGGCTTAAGGGCTGCTGCTTCTAGGTGCCTCGAACAGCCTTCGAGACACACTTCTTGTTTGTATGATGGTGGCAGGTTTCGGATTTGTCAAAATAGTAGCACCTATACACTCCTTCGTTGGGTGCTTGGTTTCCTGTTTGTTTTGCTGTTTACATTAACGGTGTTTCGGCATAGTACAATGTACAATGCTGTCGAACTGAATCGGCGTTCTTTCTGCAAGTGTGTTTACCGGCATCAGACGTTTGCAACTACTGTTGGTATATTTTTGTTGAATATGTGTTTCGTACAATGTCCACAGTCGTGAGCTGTGTGGTATACCTTGCTCCTACATAGAGAAGGCCAGGTGGCCCCTACCATCGCAAATAATAAATATAAAGCGCTAGTGGTTTATGCTGCTAGACACACATTAGCAACAAGCACAGCGTTTAAATGCACCTAAATGAAATACGAGTGGTAACATATTAGTTAATCGATATTGTCTCGTACACCTACAATGACCCTACGTGTTGATACGAACAGATAATTATCCTCCAAAGTTTTCCTTTTTCAATCTATCCCGTTTTTTGTACATGCGGCCGCAGTCACTTCACGTCAATGGTTTCAATGAAAGTTATGAGTAAAGCCGTCGTATTTATTTCTCAAGCAACCTTCCTAAGTTCTTCGCGGTTAGTAGCGGAGAATACTTCTAAAAGAAGCTTAGTTTGGTGTTCAGTGACTGAATATTTTGACGATAATAATAATAATAATAATAATAATAATAATAATAATAATAATAATAATAATAATAATAATAATAATAATATTTATTTATGCACACCAAGAACACATACATAGTAGGCGGGCCTGTCGAAGCCTGAATGGCTTGTGTGACTAGGCCCGGCAGCGCCGGCAACAGCGATGAGATCAGCGTATATACATACAGACGTTACCTTAATGCCGACAAAAAATTGTGCAAAGAAAAAAAATTAGATACATGTTATTCCAATGTAGCGTGAACATATTTTCACGCTTACATAGACAACAAAAATTAAATACATGTTATTCCAACGTAGTGAACATTTTTTCACGCATGTATAGACCAAAAAACAAAAATTAAAAACATGTTAAGACAACGTAGTGAACATTTTTTCACAGATATATATATACGTACAGGTTAAGGCAACCAAATTACATCCAATAAACATATACCCATACAAACAGAAAAACTCAAATGGAAGATGACATTTTCTTTAAAGCCCTTTTTGACTGAACCGAGAAAATTTCGTCAGGCAGATCATTAAAGATTTTTGGCACATAGACAGATCGTCGTGCTTCACCATACCTAGTTGATGAACGAGGAACTTTAAAACGCTTGTTGTCCCTCAAAAGTCGAGGGGCTACGTATTTCTCTCTGAATTGGTCGTTCCAAAAGTGACGAAGAACAACAGTTTGCTTAAATAACGATTGAAATTAAGGAAAACCTAATGCTGAAAATAAATTTTCATCTGACACCTGGCCACAGCCATAGGTAACACTTCTCAAAATATTTTTTAATAAGCTGTCAATTCGTGTTTGCCATCGCAATGCGCAGAAAGCGAATACGGTGATTCCATATCGCAATATGCTGTACGCGAGAGCATGCACTATGGTTTTCTTTACCGATAATGGAGTAAAACCTTTTATATTAAAAAGCAACCAAGCGACACTCCTAAGTTTGCCACACAGATAGGCCAGATGATGCTGCCACGACATGCTGCTATCAATAAATAAACCGAGATATCTCACACAGTCTACATACTGAACCGGGGCACACGTACATGAAACGCAGTGCTGGTCATGCAAGCATACTGGGATGTTTATTGTTGTGGTCTTTAAGGGATTTATAAAACATGTTAACTGTGTCTTCTTGATATTTACATTGATACAATTTTTCGCAAACCAGTGCATTACACTATGTATTGTATTTTGCAGGGCGGCCACAGCCCTTTCATAATTTATATGCTTCGTTAATATTACTGTATCGTCAGCGTACTGATAGATAGTACCTTTAGAAATTACTAGAGGAAGATCGTTTACAAATATGTTAAATAAAAGAGGTGATAAAATTGACCCCTGAGGAACACCGGCTGTAAGCCATTGCTTGCTACTGACGGTTTCCTTGTCGGCCATAACTATCTGTGACCTACCACACATGTAGTTTCGCAGTACGTTGTGAAATGGTCCTCTAAATCCCATTAAAGTTAGTTTCGCTAGTAGAATGTTATGATTCACTGTGTCAAAAGCTTTTGCTATGTCTAGAAATAGCGCACAGGTGAATAAGTTGTTTTCAAATGCCGAATGTACTTCATCTGAGAATTCTTCTAACAGGACTGTGGTACCTCGATTCGCAACGAAACCAAACTGTCTGGGCGATAAAATCGAAAACTTCATTAAAAAAGAAGTCATGCATTCGTACAGGAATTTTTCGAGTATCTGGGAAAGTACCGGCAAAATTGAGATTGGTCTATAATTTTCAACCTTATCTTTCCTGCCTCCCTTGTATAGTGGCTTAACTATAGCCGTTTTCAGAGTCTCGGGAATTACTGCAGTTTCTATTCTGGT
The DNA here is from genome assembly GCF_013339745.2 of Dermacentor silvarum. Classification (NCBI taxonomy): domain Eukaryota; kingdom Metazoa; phylum Arthropoda; class Arachnida; order Ixodida; family Ixodidae; genus Dermacentor; species Dermacentor silvarum. The sequence continues at coordinate 108,980,178 of NC_051161.1, forward strand.
GTTTTACTTTGCCGAAAACTAAAAAGAATCCTTTTCAGGTCAGGCGGTGATAAGCTAGGCAAAAAAGCGGACGCCGACACAGATTCCTTCAACGTACAATGATTTTCCTGTTGGGTTAAAGCGTTTTCAGAAGCATGCGAGAAAAAACGGTTGAATGCGTTAACTACCACAGTTTTGTCATCTGGAAATGAGTCGATGGGATTAGTAAGCACGTCACTTCCTCTCCTAAGATTATTTATTAACGACCACGTTTTCGCGGGATTTTGCGCGATTGGTTGAATTTATTTAAAAAATACATTCTTTTCGCTGTTCGCGAAAGCCCGACTACCCTGTTTCTTGCCATTTTGTATTCAGCTTTTAATCCCTCATTTTTAGGCGAACGTTTGCAGCGCTTCCAGAGCCAATCCCTAAATGATATGGCACGCATAATATCGGCATTAAGCCAGCTAACATTGCTTCTGCACTTTTTCATAACAGTATATGTACTTAGGCGCTCAAAGTGTTTAAGTTGAGTGGAGAACTTTTCATATACCTTATCGGGTGCACTGCCATCAATCAGCAAACACCAGTCAAAGTTAGTGATGTGTTGGTCGAACATTTTTGTATTAGTGATTTGAATTTCCATTTTATTTCTTTTAGTGTTCCCAGCCGATTGATGTTCTACAGCTAGAGAAGGATTCGAAAGGCGACAGGCCACAAAATAGTGGTCGGCTAACCTCTGATTTATGACGCAAGCAGCCAATGAATAGTCAGATGCCCGCACCACAATTTGGTTTATGCAGGACGCTACTACTCGGTTATTTAAACACTCTTCTCTAGTCGGATGATTTATGATGGATTCCATACCATAAGAAGACAAAATGGATAGGTAATCGGAAACAGTAGTTGACGTGACGCATAGCGTATTTATGTTCAAATCACCAGGTAAGCATAACTGCACAGCTGAACCCCATTTGCCCAGTATTTCATCGAGTTCTGCCAAGAATTGCCTCACGCTGTTACATGGTGGACGATATATGGAAAGGAGGATTAAATCTGCATTTGAAAGATTTATTTTTATGGCCAGGCATTCCGCATGAACGAACGTAATATCTACTTGAGACGTAATATACGTGCCACGGACAAAAATCGCTAAACCACCTCCTCGCCCTCGTGGCCGGGTCACGAAATGTGAACGATAACCAGACAGCGTAAACATATCGGCACCGACATGTGGTATATTTATTTCAGTGAGAACAAAAGCGTCAACGTAATTGCTAGCCGCTTCCGTTATCTCTTTAAATTCATTCCAGTACTTTCGGAGGCTTCTTATGTTTACGCTGACGAGAGTAAAATTATGTTGCGACCTCAGGCCAAACGTATTTTTTGAAACTTCTAAAATCCGGAACCACACAGAAACTAGACGCCATGTTGCTTATACAATCCTAGCAATATCAGCTGGCCTGATCACTCGGATCAAAGGCGCACCTTCGTCCTTCTTTACAAAAATCTTGCCGCCTTTAACCCAGGCGAACTTGTACCCATTCTCCTTAGATACGGTTCTTGCACGCCAAAACAAACTACGATATGCCTTTGTCAAGTTATCGTTGAAAAACAATTTGGGCAGAGAACCGTTCTGGTGTAACCGCCGCAGTTTTCCTCGCGAATCAAACCAAGCTTCTCTCGCTGCTACAGAAGTGAACCGTATCAGGACTGTCGGGATCGGTTTACGTTTACTAGGCATGCGGTGCACCGCCTCTACATCAGTGCTTGAAAAGCTTGTTAGCTCCAGTTTGATGGCAACCTCTGATAAAACATGCTTTAGGTTTTCATTTTGTTCCAGTGGGAGGCCTTCAATTTCCAAGTTATTCTTCCTATTGTACTGTTCAGTCTCATTCTGTACCTCCTGCAGAAGCTCAAGCTGTGTCGCTTGGGCCTTGACTACTTCATTCAAGCGCACAATTTCCTCTTCCTGGGCCTTTTCGCGCTCTTTGTTAGCTTTCATCTCCTCCAGAACTGAATCATACTGCTTCGACACAAATGAGACCGATTCCTCTAGTTCCCCAACACTCATGGAAAGCTTAGTAAACTCAGTTTTCAGCAGAAGCAGGGAATCCACTTTTGCATGCAGAGTTAACAAAGAAGCAATACTGTCTTTTATTTCCCTGAGCTCAGAAACCAAGGATGGCCCCACAGAACTGCCGTTCCCTGTTTGGCTACTCTCCATCTGCGATGCCGAAGCGTCTCGCTGCCTGCCCGCCCGACAGGTTTTGCAGACCCAAGTTTCTCGCTTAGCTTGGCTCTTATTCGCAAAAGTATTAGGCGCTATGCCTGAACAAGGTTGACCCAAATGGTAGCCATGTTTACATTCAGCGCATGACATAAAACGACCATCATCGGGTAACGCACTGTGGCACGCAATGCACTCTTCAAATACCATGATAATAAAAAAAAAGCGAGTTACTTTCACGAGCTCTATGAGTCAGTCCGGCGGAGAAAGGTAAAACAACCAGAATTCAAAGGCAACTGTTCTTACCTAACAAGAAGAACAAGGCGATTATGACAGGCTCACATGCTCCGCCGGACTGCAACCGATCGTTGGGGAACGCTCGGTTTTACAGTTTCCAGTTCTTCGTGTGATGCTTTGGTTGGCCGGCGCTTGACCAACGTTGATCGATGCCAGCTCGGCACGTGCAAGTGTGAGGTGTCCGGTGGGTTGATGACGTCAGGTGCTGCAGTGCTTGCGATCCATGCGACAGATAGACCAGGCACGTCGACCGTTTTCGAGTGCTACGACGCAGGCACACCTAACAAGAAGAACAAGGCGATTATGACAGGCTCACATGCTCCGCCGGACTGCAACCGATCGTTGGGGAACGCTCGGTTTTACAGTTTCCAGTTCTTCGTGTGATGCTTTGATTGGCCGGCGCTTGACCAACGTTGATCGATGCCAGCTCGGCACGTGCAAGTGTGAGGTGTCCGGTGGGTTGATGACGTCAGGTGCTGCAGTGCTTGCGATCCATGCGACAGATAGACCAGGCACGTCGACCGTTTTCGAGTGCTACGACGCAGGCACACCTAACAAGAAGAACAAGGCGATTATGACAGGCTCACATGCTCCGCCGGACTGCGAATAATAATAACTGAATAATAATAATAATAATAATAATAATAATAATAATAATAATAATAATAATAATAATAATAATAATAATAATAATGCTTATTTCCCATGAATACAAAATGATTATGGAGGGGATGGGAATAAAAGCGACAATCCCCTTGACGGAGTTCCCAGTCTGGATGAGATCTGGATCGCCAGCAACATCTAGCAGGTTGGCGCTTAATTCGGTGTTCTGGCACATATTGGTATAAACACTGCTCTGTCAGCAAACAATATGGTGCAAGTGATCCTCATTTTGTAAAAGTAAAGGAAAGCTAGTTCTCAAAGGACAGCAGCTCAATCCAGAAAGCTTACTTGGTCACTGAGCGCTTTCATGGCAATGCCACGAACGTGCATTAGCGCTAGTAAGTATACTCATTGTTGCAGAAAGCCGGGTATTTCCGATGCCACTAATCCAGAAATTGTTGTTGTAGTATAAAGTACAGTGATAGTGACAAAATGAGGATAAACCAGTCCACAGGTTTCTGTCTAAACTGGGCAGGCGTAAACTCGATGGCCTCCGTTCTAGGGCCGCATCTCGACGTCCGTTCTCTCTGTCGCCTCTACTCGACTTTTTTGAAATCTTTCAAAGTGGTGCAGCCAACTCACAGACAACGTGAAGGAACGTGACGCACACATACACGATCTCGAACGCACGCAGACACGCACAGGCAGACTCAAATGCACACTAACATATACACACCACACACACGCACCAGCACGCATGAACATGCTTGGTACGCGAACGCAGATGCACAGACACACACGCGCAAATCGCATCGGAACGAAAATGTGTTTAGATGCGTAAGCCCCCCCTTCCACTATCGCTAATGTTGCTCTGCCTGGGTGACCGCTCTTGATGCCCTTCACACGACGGCTCATGGATGCGACTTCCATGTGATCATTTTCCCTTGTTTGTGCAATGTGGCGCCGTGTAACACCCTCAGTCGCTTTCTGAACGAGACGGTTCTTTCTACCCAAGGCTGCCAAGGAATGTGTGCGCCTGTATATCCGTTTTTATCTATGTGCCATGTTGTGTAGTGTTCCGCTCAGATGCTCAGCTTTTCTCAGGTTACCCCTTATATCGTTGCGCATCTGCCAGCGTGTGCGTTCCTCTGCCCTTCTTTCTGCCGCACTGGATTCCCCAGTCTCACGGGTGCGTTACTGAAGTCAGCTTTCGTAACATTCCTCCAAGCCGCCTTTGTATGCGCATCACAACGAAACAAGAAATGGAGTTCACTGACCGTGTTAAAATAAAAGGTCGGCGTTTCGGTACCGCTTTCTTGTTCACATGGCTCACAGTTGCGGTCAACGATCGCAAGTTCTTCTTGGTAATACGTCTCGAGACGAATTGCGCTCACACACTTGACCGCACCGCCACCGAATCCTCGAAATATATCACTCTGTCTCCTGCGTACTAGTCTTCCCTTTATTTTGGTTTTGCACACACTAAAGAAATACAACACTGCGTATTTTGCCACGTTCTGACATTGTTACTTATAGAACTGCGCGCGAAACACAACACAAAAAAGTGGTTTTTAGTGCTCTGCTATCCAAGCGTTCACGCCACAAGTGTAGATTATTTTTTGGTTCTCGTTTTTTTCTGTAGGACTGACACGCCAGTTTTCTTGCTTTCTTCATTAACGAGGCAAAATGTTAAACTGTTTCGAGGCACTCTGTTAGCGCGGTCTCGTTCAAGGAAGGTTGAAACAAAACATCACAAAACAAGTTGTTTTTAGTTCTCAGCTATCCAAGCGTTCATGCCAAAAGTGTAGTTTGTTTTTTGTTTCTTTGTTACTTCCCTATGACTGACACTTCACTTTCCTTACTTTCTTCATCAACGAGGCGAAAAGTTAAGCAGTTTCGATGCACTACGTTAGCGCGGTCTTGTTCAAGGAAGGTTAACGTTTGCCGCTGCATGTGTCTCTTCCTGCCTTTCTTTTTTTCCCCTTCTGTACATTTCACAAAAGCCTTCTTATCGAAGAAATATATTCTCCTAATTTTAAGAACATCAGCTGTTTCTTCTCAATGGGATCGACGCAACTAATGTTGCTAAATGCTTTCATATATTCAACTCAACGTGTTTCCTCTTAAAACTTCTGTGGCGAGCACGCTCCGAATATTTACTGCCAATTGTGTCGCTGAGGCTTTTACATCTGGGTAAATGAAACCTAGAGTAAACATAATTCGTCAAATCTTTTATTTTTAAGATTTTTAAAGTGCTTTATGAACGTTTGTCAAGTTCCGTTACTTAGTTTGCCTTCTATAAAGTCATATTGTGCTGTCGGATTCGTAATGCATGCCCGAAATCACCTAACTGAAATATTTTCTTTCTTTCTTTCTTTCTTTCTTTCTTTCTTCTCTTTCTTTGTATTTTTTTAGTCTAGTGGTCTGAAGGGCTAAGATTCCTCGGTGCATATCGGCCGTCTGCATCCTTCCAAGAACTCATTTCACCGAAGATACTGGTCAGGGAAGATACTTTTTGCACTTCTGCAGATGCACTTTTCATAACTACCGCGGTTCCATGTCATTTCCGTGGGTCCGTCGGCATCGCGCAATAAGGCAGCCGAAACGATAGCCTCCGTTTCGTTCGATTTCACATAAGCACTGTGTCAACTGCACGAATCAAATGCCAACGAGATCGCCGACTCTACTCGTGCTCGGGAGTAGCTCTCCGCTTCACGCAAAATGTCGCAACGATTCTACGCTCGCTGACGACACCAACTCTCTGAGGACAAGAATCGCTTGGTTACCCATAGGACCATCCACACTCGTTGTTAGATCAAATTTATAAGCGCTATTATTTTTCTTCACTGCATTCATGCCACGCATGCAGTAACGCATTACTGCTTGATGCTCTGTTCACAAGTTTACTTGCCAAAACGTTTCCGCTGCTTTCGCACTCAACATTTGTGTGTCACTTCTCTACGATCATTCTGACATATGATGATGTCCATCACATTGAGAGGATCAACGACACAATGCTTGTATCGTGTGGGGAGCCTAACGACCATTTCCACTTTTCCTTCCTGCTTTTGTTTCTCAATTTCAATCTAAAATTTCATACATCGACAAGTGCAGACATTGCGACTATAGAGCCACACTAGAGCTTATCATATGGGAATGTACGGTTATAACACAACATAACAGTGATGCAGCCTCAACCAGCGACAGCCTCCACGCGCGCTGGGAGTCTGCGTTGCTCAGATCGGACCTGCCGCACCAACTCTGGGCCGTCCAGTGAGCCGAGGAAGCCGCATAATGCCAACAACACTTGGCCGAAGCCTAGGCGGGGTCCAAGCCACCCCACCAAATCGCAGGGCACTCAATAAGTTATTTGAATGAATTAATCTGGTCAGTGGCTTTTAGGTACATATACTGACGTATCTGTAGGCGTCCCAAGAAATTACAGGCTTTTTGTCGCCGAAATTGACCAACAGTGTAATCAAACTAAATTCGAAACTTTTAAAAGTGTAGTGCGCGAGTATTTGAATGAACTTGCTTCGGCTTCGCGTATTGGCACATGACAGAGTAGTTATCAAATTGCACATCCCATATAGAAACCACTCGTTGTTGTGAAATCTAAAAATTTCGTGACCATAGCGATAGAGATTTAACGGGGCATTTACATGCGGAGGTTTGCCTATTCAAAAAATGTTTCTCGCTTGGTATGGTTTGTATGAAAGTGAAACATCGTTTGTAAATGTGGTTAAAGTTTGTTTTTACGACTATTCAAGAGCGTAGATTTCGGCAAGGGCTAGCATCATCTCTACTGCACATGTCCACTCGCACACAAATTTCGTCTGGCAAGCTTTTAGAGGCCGATTGTCAGGCACTATTGGTGCATATAAATGCTAATAAACTATCCCAAGATATGCCCTTGAGTACGCGTACCATTCATAACGGTAGAAAGACCAGAAATATACCTGCAGGGTCAAACTCGTGCATGGGTTATTCGACTTGTCTCAGGAGCGCATCGAAAATAACGCCTTGACAAGGTAAATGAGACTGATACAAGCTGTTTCTAGGAGATTGTATTTGCTTAGAAAATAGCAGACCTTGAAGACCACTTGTGCCATAAAGCTGTCCGCTGCACCTTCTGGCAAGAAATTCGCGTTCTTTAAGAGTAAAGTAGCCAAGCGTGTTTCTTTAATGTTACCTTGTAATTATGATTATTGAATATGAATTATGAATAATTTTACACTAGAATTATAGCGCAGTTGGCTATTAAATTAGCAAAAAATATTGCAACAAGCTTCAAATAGGAACACTTTCCTGTTGGCGCTGCATAAGCTTAAGCTACTATTGTTCCTTCGATGTCTGCAACGTACGAGTTCTGCAACTCTACTGCGTAAAATTGTTCTGTTATAAACAGTCACTGTGTACTGACCGTTGATGTCGAGAACCTTACAATTTACCTTAGGATATTTAGGGAAGCATACCAATCGCACTATAAGATCACCAGTAGAACCATTTGTTTGCAGCAGCTATCGACACTTGCATACGTATGTCGCAAGTATTCGTTGGGACAACCAGTATTCAAACGTGCAATAGAAAATCTTCCTACATTTTTTTTCTTGAGCTGCGTAATTGTGTTGTGTAATCGTTACTCAGTCTAGTATACAAGCACAAACAATAGACGCAAGGAGGGGGGGGGGGGACACGAGGTTGGCATGGAACCCTCACAACAGAAAGAATCTTGGCTCCTGACAGGTACCTTGGAGGCGAAGGTCAGCGCATGGCTGTGTTGCAATAGTATTAACTTACTATCAGGATATTCCAAAATAATCTCACGCAGAGTAATGAGTGCTTTATAGAGTAGATCAGCGGTTACATTTTCCCACGTAGTGTTCAAGGCACCGGTGGCCGAAAGAACGAGGCACGCCAACCGGGCATAGAAGGCCTTCATATGCAACGTTAGTACTGAAAATATAGCGTGACGTAGGGACGCATGTATTGGGCTCTACGATCAAGCATAATATCACTGTCATGTGACAGATAGGAAAAATGAAACTTTTGCTTCCGTTTCTTTGTTTATAGAAGTATGGCAGTATATGAACCATATTTGCGTCAAGACAGCGACAAACGTTTGGAGCCAAGCGCCCCGTTCGAACGGTAATGATTCCCGCTATGCTGCGCAATGCAGCCTAACACCATCGCCACAGCTGATTTCTTGTGGAGTACGTTCCTAATGCCGGTCGCTCGGCTTGTCACCGACGACGGCTATTGTAAAGCTTATAGAGTAGAAGCTCCCTCCCGGAGGAGGATGCAGGACGCCACTTCCGCATCGATTAACGCTCAGTCAGCCTCCAATTCAGCGTCTATGGCGCCAACGTGTTAGATAAATTGGTAGGCCGGGGAAAAACGTCGCCGACGGGATGGAGCCTTCTGCATCTGTGTGTATATATTTAGAAGGGCTATCTATGGGGATATCCACCGTGTTGATTAGTAGTTCGCTCGCGTGCGGACTCTCATCGACGCCCCGCAGGAAATCACGCCCCATCTATCTACATGTTTGCAGCTCATGACGTGGGGTGCTTCATTTTGACCCTGTGTGTTCTATATTGCTCCCATTATTCTTGGCCCTTGACATTCCTTTCTCACGGCCCCTTCATCCAGCACCATAATCAAGGCCCCATCCATTGAACTTCATGCTTTGTTATCACCGCCACCATCATCATCAGTCTATTTTTATGTTCACAGCAGGGCGAATTCCTCTTCCAGCGATCTCCAATTACCCGTGTCCTGCGCTAGCTGATCCCAACTTAAACAGGCGAATTTCCTAATTTCATCAACCAACTAATTTTCTGCCGTCCTATACCGCACTTCCCTTGCATTGGTTCCCTTTCTTTAACACTAATGGTCCACCGGTTATCTATCGTACGCTATAAATGGCCTGCCCAGCTCCATTTTTTTCTCGCGATGTCAACTAGAATAACGGCTATCCCCGTTTGCTCTATGATCCACATTGCTCTCTTCCGGTCTCTTAACGTTACCCTAACGTTTTTGTTCCATCGCTCTTTGCAAGGTTCTTAACTTGTTCTCGAGCTTCTTCGTCACCGTCCAAATTTCTGACCCATACGTTATCACCGGTGGAATGCAATGTTTGTTCCCTTTTCAACCACAGTGGTAAGCTCCCGATCAGGATTTGGTAATGCCTGCCGTATGAACTTCGACCAATTTTTATTCTTCTGTTAATGTCCTTGGCTGACCCTATTCTTGGCATGAAATTTTCTACTTTCCTTGTGGATAAGCAAGGTTACAGTGGAATCTTTTCGGACATTTCCCAAGATATTCACGGATGCTTCTAGTACTCCGTTGGTACGCAATGCTTCCCTGACGGTGGATTCCTCTACTGAAACAAATGCCTTTTCAATAGCACTATAATAACGTTGCCGAAATATTTCAGAGGGAGGTTTGTCGCTTCCACAGAGCCCCGACACTCTGTGTATTCTAGAAGGGGCGAATTTCATCATCATACGGCGGTGATACGGACTAAAAACTTTTTTTTTATTTTATTATGTGACTGCACCTGGTGAGTCCGATCCAGTCTATCAAAAGAATATATGATATGAGCACGGTGAACATCAGGAAATAAAACGCCACTTTTGGGTTTTTCTAAGGGTTATATTGCATCACAAATCACTTACGTTTTATTCCGCGTTTCAGGATTACCTCATCCCTCTGTAAATACGAAGCGTCATGGGCACCACCGTCCTTTAAAAAAAGAATTGCATTGAATATTTTAAATTGGTTCACAGCTCTGGCCTTTCATCCCAAGCCTAGTTATCAGAAAAGCAGGTTTCTGTGTTGCTTTTTGTTTCGCACGAGCGATGCAGTTAAGTTATAAAAAAAGTTCCCAAGTCTGTCAGGAGCCGCGAACGCATTCGTCTGCGCAATGTGCCTATCACGTTGGTACGGGTGATGCAACACTGTCTTTGCTGCCGCAGTGGCCTAAGATGAAGTGCTGCCCTAAATTCACTCTGAGAGGGTCAGTTTAGAATTCAGAAACATTCTGTAGTTCAGAATTATGTCGCATAAGTATCGTTTTCTTTTTTGTGGAAAATGATATTACCCGTGCGCTTCTCTGGTTAACATTACGCATTTTGCATTTGGGGCTAGTGGTTTTGCGTTGAAATACTCTCTAAATAAGCAGAACCAATTGAAAGGTGAATTTTCATAACGCAAAGAAAGTTGCTTCAAGAATTATTCCTGCCATATCTTTTAAGAGAAAACAGTCATTTTAAGAAGATACACAATCTGGTTTGAAGCTTTCTCACAGAATGTGCTTTGCTAAACAAATACTTTTCCCATACTTAGGTTCTAATCCGTTCAGAACAGTGCTCCTGTTTCTGTATGCGACCCCCAAGTGGGCCTGTAGTAACCACAAATATCCAGCGACTTTCGTCTCAAGAGTCCGACTTTATCGCATTACACTTAGGCAATAGCTTGAGCTGACTAATATCTAGAAATTGAAATATCTATCCGGATTTCCCTATTCTGCGTCTTTATCCAATCACCCATTTATGATCAGGTTATCTAAGCCCACAAGCAACTCTCCTGGTCTGCTTAATTTAATACATGCCTCTGGCCATTTCGTTTTGTTTTACAATGAAACTGTGTGCTCGTGAGAAAAAAATGCTTTCACTTGTCCGTTTCGCTGCTATAGTTTTCCAGTTGTTGCGTTCCGTGTTTGTGGCATCGTGTAAAATTAAGCATAGAATAATTCTGCCAGGAAGCCGCCGTGGGCTCGTTTTGAAGGATATTTCGCGGCATCATCCTCACGGGCACAAACAAAAAAAACTTCAGCGACTGAAGCGAAAAGGGCGTCCATTCATTGGTGTCACGCATTTAACATAAACCACAGCATTTTTTAAAATAAAGAACAAGCACAAAACAAGCATCCAAACCACATAATTGATTATAAGGTGCTCCTGCTCACAATGCGAAGCACGAAGTGTTCCCCGCATACGTTTCTCGGTAAAGATTAGTGTTGCACAAGGTGCCGCTGCGACGGCAGCTTGCGACGTGAGGAGTGACGTCACTAGCTTGTCATGTATAAAAGAACCAGCATGGGAACTGATCTCATTGTTGTTGCAGCACCGCTACGGGTACTCAACGCATAGTTAGGACTCCCGAAAAGCAGCGTAAATACCAGTAGCGGTAAAGGGAAAAGAAACGGCAATACGACCAGCGGAGGCGTGCCGGCAAAATTACAGAACTTCGTTGTCAAGAGGCTCAGCGCAAGCGCCAAGCTAGGGAGGGCCCAATCGTTCCTACTCAAGCGGCTTTTTTGTTGGCGGCTTTAATGCGACATTAACGCTGGCATCGCGAAACCCGACAAAAAGGACTGGTTCGTGTAGTTCGTCAGGGACAACTTTGGACTCGCATGCTACAACGACCCTACTCACCCAACCACATGCTACAGATCGTGTAATGGGCACGAATGTAGCGAAAGTGGTCACGGCAGCTATCGTAGTGTACCACAGCGACCACAAAGCGATTGTCACTACCATTACTCTAATGCAATAAAGCATTACAGACCCCCATCAGCAGTTGTAGTGGTGGTTTTCAACGGCTTTGCACGACATGGAACTTCGCACGGCCCGGATGGCGAGTCAATATTTTCTTACTGCGAAAGCATTATATGCCTCATTAGGCGTAAACTTATCGCAGCCGGCGTCACCGAAATATGGCGAAAACCGACGGCGCAAACAGTAGAAACCCGTCTAAATATGCTCGGATGGACGTCAAATTTGTCAGGTAGGTTCCTGTAGACAAAGTAAATTAACGGCATTGAAAGGGAAATTTGGTACATTTAGGTATGGATGGGAATCGAACCCGGCCTCCGGGGGGCGAGACGTACACGCTTTCCCGACGCAACGATGGCTCCACGTTTCTGGCTGACGGAATGTGTGGCCTAGTGCTTGCGTCATTGGGTACGTGGGGGCGCAACCAATGGGGAGGACGTGGGGCCACGTCATGAGTATATAAATTTAGCGCGTTCAGGACGTTCAGAGGTCTACAAACGGTATAATGCTTTCGCATTCCTGCACGTAAGCAGTTAAAAGTGTATCGGCCGAATTCTTGCGGTGGCAATTATATCGACACTCCAAGCTAAATTTTGCCCGTCACCGTGGGCATCGTCAAGAGGTTCCATATATATATATATATATACGACGTGCGGTATATGCGGCTTATGTTGCCACACCCTTCTATTACGAAAGTTGCTCATTCCTGGTCTCACAGTATCTACAACATTATTCCTGACAATTTTGATAATGACAGCCCACAATCAAATGCCACGAAAGAAAACACCGACAGAGCATGTCTTTTATCTTAAATCTTAGACTTAAATATCAAAAGTTGAAACAGTAACAGAAATCAACCCTGAAAATTGTGTAATTTTATTCGCGCGGCTGTGCACGGCCAGCTGGATCGACCCAGGAAACAGGGTTGAAGCATGCCCGATACAGAAAAATGGCAACCTCGCTAAGAAAGACGCTTGCTTTAATAAACATAAATGAAATTATCCGATGTCAGCATTCAAAGAGAGAACCCCTAGCAGGACAACTCGTTTTTACTTAGTTTACGTTTACTTCAATTCGTACTGCCACTTCAGCTACGAGTCCTACCCTTCATCTAATATTCTAGCATGATGCTACCGCATTCATTCCCACGCCATAATTTTCGCTCCTAAAAGCAGATTATTCGCCCTCTAGGCGGCGTCGTATTATGCTATAGCGCATCAAAGAAGTTTCAGCTGTTCCAGATTTGAATGCGCGAGTGTTAACAAAGGAAAGAAAATTTTTTTACACACTCAGAAACACACCTTGTCTCCAAGAGCCAATTGTCTGGTGCCTAGTAAAGTAAAGCATTTCGAATATCGAATACTATGCACGAAGTAGAAATAAACGAACAACTTTCGACTAGTCTTGAGAAACGCTAACAACGTGTATGACCTAGTTAGCTGGTCCAATATTTTGCTGTGTTAATGTCTTCTACTACTGAAGCTACAGCGCGGAAAAGGTAAATTATAAACATGAATGCGTTTGTCTCACAACACGCTCGTGACATGCCGGTTGATAAGTAGTACAAGGATCTGACGCTTCGATATTCGAAATGCTTTACTTAACTAGGCACCAGACAATTGGCTCTTGGAGACAAGGTGTGTTTCTGAGTGTGTAAAAAATTTTCTTTCCTTTGTTAACACTCGCGCACTCAAATCTGGAGCAGCTGAAACTTCATTGATGCGCTATAGCATAATACGTTCATAAAAAACATACAAGCTCCCGAACGCAAAGTTTGGCACGAATATTATCGGAACTATGTACTTTTAAACATCCGGTCACATTCACAACTTATCCAAAAACACCGGCTTCTTATAGCAGCCAGCCACAGCACACAAAGTAAAAGAAATAATATGGATGGACTGGAAATATTAACAGAATACGAAGAGGGTGGAACTTTAAATAAATAAAACAGGACAATGCGTTGCCATAACAAAAGATGCGCTCATTGAAACTGAGTCTCATTTCCCGCCTAGATTACCACGACGGCGAAATTTCGTGCGGATAAAGACGACTAGAAAAATGGGTGGAATGCTCGCGAGCCACTGAACGTTTTCACTTTGGAATGTGGGCAGGAAACGCCGTCCCTGCTTCGTGCCGCGTATTATCTCTCTCGGGGAGGACACTGCAAATCCGTGGTGGAGTGGTGTAAAGAAAGGGAAAAAATAATGTCATGCCTTCCAAGAGACGCAAGCCATGTGCGACTCCATAGTGCGAGGAAGCTTTTGTTCCTTTCTTCGCGGCTCTGCTATTCAACTGGTTTCTTTACGCCTGCGGGTTTCCCTAAGAGGAAACTGAAGGATGGAGTGCTGGAGGACGGTCCACTATAGCAGTGATTGCGCAACCGGTTGCATTCGTCGGTCTATTTCAAATTCCAGCCTTGCACTTGTATCTCGCTGACCGGCTTCTTTTGATATTAAATTCCTTGCGGTAGCACAATGTCTTTTTTTTTCTTCCGCTTAGCGCAATCTCTGGTTGCAAATAATGGAATTTTCCTTGCTTGAACCGCCATTCAGTGGGCGCTTAATGAGTCGTAGTACTAAGGAAAATAAGAACCATGACAGCTGTAAGTGGTGTACCGGATGTTCTTCTGTCTCGTTGCGCCGAAAAAACGAGTCCGAGAGCAAGAAAACCTGATGCGAAAGCAATTAGACTGATTGTAGGACCGCACTTTAGGTGACATTGTCATCTTCATTTTGTGGACTCCTGTAGCCTGTTGAGTTGTGCTAAATTGTCAGTGGTTACGAGCAATGCATTGCGTAATTTGAGCTTATTATAGCCAATATTTCAAGTTAGTCTTCAAAAATGCCTTGTACTTCCTGCAATGCTTGATGGGGCCTCTTTTTCGCGTTATTGATATTTCCTCTCCTCGGATTTTCCTACCGGCGTCACCTTTCTTGATAGAGACGAGGTGACAAAGAAATTGTCACACGCTTTTGTTCAGTGTTCGATTCTTGCTGTGCTCTTTCCTGTAGGGTATTTGCGGTATTTCCAAGCAATCTCGGTTAAATAGCTTTCTTGAACTTATTCATTTGGATCCATGCCGAAGAATTACCATTTTAGCAGTGTTAACAAAATAATGCACAGTTTGGTTGTTGCGTATAAGTGTCACAGTGGCCTGATTATTTGGTTAGACCAATCAGTCTAACAGAACTAACAAGACGAGTAGCATCGTTCATGTCCCTGTCCACTTTTAGCTCTTAAGATACAGCAGTCAGTCTGGTGAGAGAGCTATAGGAGGTATAGTTACTGTCCTGGAAGTGAACCAGGACCAGGATCACTTAGCACACAGGAGTCGAAACACGGCACGACCTTGAAAAACACGACGAGTGGCCAAAGCCACAACTATTGAGCCTATGTAGTTATTTCCGCCTTTTTGTAAAACATGCGACATTGTATATTTTTTCCGTTCTTTTTTCCTTGGACGAAGTCAGACAAGTTGTCATTAAGAAGCCTATATTCCATGTGGATAGCTGCTAGTTCTTATTGAGGTAGCAGGTGTGGTAAGAACCGCCAGAGAACTAGAGAGAATTACTTACATGACTTTCACATTTATGCAAGGCAGTTTTTTACTTTGGTCGATTCCCGATTACTTTTACTTTCGCCAATGTTCTGCGTTGGTTTTGCAAAAGAGCGCCGCTTTGTTGCGCCTATTCATGAAGTGCACTCCAGGAGGAGCAGCCTGACGGGGCTTAGAAATACAGTGTCTCAAGAAAGGGAACCGGAATGCGTTTCTCGCAGTATCGTAACTCCAGGAAGTTCGCGAGTCGTAAACCCTGTCGTAAAGTTTTGCAATTTTCCACTCAGTGCAACGTGTGTGTACCGGTGTGCAAGTGCAGGCGTGTTCTCGAGTAGGAGATCTCAGATGACTCCGCGGGAGATCGCGAATGTGAAGTTTCTTTCTACGTGTTCTTACCGGCGTGCTCCCCAGTAGCTTCTGCATGCCTGTAAAGCTACTTGGGAATGACTTGATATCTATTTTTTGGAAACCGACAAACACTGCTTTTTCCCCAGAGTTAACATCCAGGAGCTAAATTTTAAATATTCAGAATGCTTGGCTCATGCAGCACGCGTCGCAGAATGAGCGTGTTATTGAGATGTTTAACTCATTGAATGCGTCGCTACTTGAGGTATTTAACCCAGAACCTACTATGTTTTAGACACCGACTCAAATTACATCATGTCGCGCTACTTACTACTGCGTGAGGATTTCAACGCACGAATTGTTATTACAGTTTTCATTCCTTGTTTGTTTCTTATTATTTTTTTTCGGTGAACATTTAAAACAATTATGACAGAAATGGGGCTAACAGAAGAGAAAAGAAGTACGTCAAAAATATACATATGGCCATTTCTTGCAGTGTTTCGCGTCCTTTTGCGTAACTGGTACTAATAGAAAAGGAGGAGCTTAAAGAGGGCTCAAAGAGCAGCCCCAAAAACCTGCGCTCTTTCAGTGCTGATTGAATAGGCTCCTCGCTAATACTCAAATGTAAAATAAAATCATGCCGTAAAAGGAAGGATGCCGCAATGAGAATAGATGCCTTCCCACTCGAGTCGAGGCATTCCGGTTGGAAGCCTCAAACACGCAACCATTCTTCTTTTATTCTCTATGCGCTATCTAACATCCTCCACCGCGTCTCTCCAAAGCGTGTACACGCCGTCAGGACGTCGTGATAGCTTGCGACAGCACGTGCGAGCCGCTCGAAAACACGGAGTGAAGAATGCGAGCGAGTTATTTGGTGCATGGATGTGAAGTTTTCCGCACTGCGTGACTGCTTTGTACTCTATTTCTCTGCTGCCCATGCTACTTAGCAGAAGTAGCCTGGGCAGGAAGCGGCGCTTTGGCGGCAGATGCCGTCGGAGCTAATGCAAATAGCGCTTCCTAATTTTCCGTCGCTCGAAGCACTCGGCGATAATTTCGCCCGGTCTCTTCTTTTCTTTCTTTTAATGCTTGTTGGGGTTTTTGAAACATTGCTCTTACGCGTCGACTCTTTCCGTTTCCTAATCTTTAGAGCCATGAAGCTAGAATTTAGTAAAATGTTGCAAGTTTTTTTTTTTAAGTTTAAGCTGACCACTTCATGCTGCAACAGCATATAATCTTTTCATCGACGTGTACGTCTTTTCATGGTACTGAATTTATATGAGTTTGGCGTGTTTATAGCAATTGTGTAGAAGTATACCGCGTGAAATGTCAGCAAGATATTTTGGGAATATTTCTGTGAAAAATATCTTGTATGTACCGCCTTTTGCTCAGTTCTACCTTTGTGTGGACATAATGCGGTGGAATGGCAATTTGTGTAAAGTAGATGTTTACTTGGTTTTTGTAGCGTACATATGCGAACGTTTTATGTTTTTAACCTTAAATGTTCTTCAAATTTTAATGTCATACCCGTAATGCAAAGACTAACAAAAACGCCTTTTTAATAGCTTTTGATAGCACTTTCTTCCCGTTCGTGCGGTACTCCTGTTAGTGAAGGAGCCTTTAGCCTTAGTTTGTTTATTGTTTTATATATTTAAGTGTTGGTGTTGATATTTTACTCCTTCTATAATTATATAAAACATTAAAGCTCAATACAACGTCCGTAGGCAGCTTAAATTATAGTTTTTTACCCCATCCTAACACCGTCGATGATGTAGTTTCTGAATATTCTGCTATGTGTGTTCACGTGAAAAAAAAAAGAACCAGACTGACGACTAAACTTAGGCTACTTATTGCTAACCCTGCGCGTTGGCGCAATAGAGCCGAATTCGTCACCAAAAACAACCACGTGATGGGCGATGACAAAGAAATATCTGCATTTCAGCTTGCTCTGGTGAGTTTTGTTGGTGTGTTTCATTTTGCTGCGCCTTTCGTTGACCATTGCTAAGCCAGACAATTTATATTTTTCAAGTTCTAGGCAGACGGCAATGACATGTTTATCTTCCCTCAAGGAGCCTATCAGAACATTCTTCCAACAAAACGTTCATTTAAATAGAAGGCATTGCAGCATGAGCGTACCCGTCAACATCACGCTATTAGACTGAGCGTTCTCGCACCAATTACCGTATGTCAATAATACGGTCGAAATGAAATCCTGCTTGGACATACTGCTGTGACATCTGGGGTACACACTATCTGAGTAAATCGGTACAGCGTCACAGAATTGACCTTTGTTGCGTGTTTTCAGCCCAAGTATTCCTAAACTTTGGCGTAGACACCACCGATGAAATTACTGGCGAGGTACCTGAAAACGTTAGTGCCCATTCCTTTGCTGTAAACGTGAGAGCAGCGTGAACTCTAATGTAGTTGGTATAATCTGTAGCGTAAGGATGCGTACGTGCTCTCCAAACATGTAAAAGATTGGTGGGACGAACTTGATTGATTGTTTCTTAGTTACTTACTTCGACTGATTGAGTTCTTGATTGATTGAATTATTCAAGGGACTTCACATCTGTAGAAAAATTGCGGTTTTGAGAGACGTAGTAGTGAGGAGCTCCGGATTGATTTTGACCACCTGCAGTTCTTTAACGTGCATATCAATGTCAATACAAGAGCATTTTTGTATTTTGCGCACATTGAAATGCTGCTGCCACAACCGGGGATTGAACCCCAGACCTCGAGCTCAGCAACACCACGTTGTAGACACTGCGGTACCACGGTGAGAATAAAGAAATTCCCAATGAAAGCTCGCGACTTTGCGGCATAATATTGTATGCTTGTTGAACAAATAAAGGCATTGAAATTTAAACGAACGTATAAGAATTGAAAGATATGGTTATAAGTTCTGTAGTTCCTGAGTTAAAGAGATTTTGAAGCGCAGTTTTTGCTTGAGCTATGACTGCCAAAAGTTGACTTAGACGGGCTGCGATATTGTGGTTTGTCAGCATTGCCATGCAGTTTTACCGGCGTAACTCATAGCCGGTATTTCTAGCCAGGCCGAAAACACCGAACAGTACTTGTCATGCAGTTTAGTCGTGAAGGTGGCGAAGAAATCAAATCTTCCTGGGGAAGTGAAGTAATACTTCCACATCGATTAACGCTTAGTCAGCCTCATGGCCGGCCGATCGGTAACAAAGTCGAAATAGGAATCACTGAGGATGCGACCAAGCCTTTTTGTCTTATAAATCTACATGCTTTGTTTACACGGTATGATTTTTTTCGCCGACACTCCTGTTGCACAGGCAGCAACATCACGCAGCAAAAGTCACCCTCTTTATTTGTTACCTTCTTTATCCCTTGCATTGATAAACTGGTTGTTTGAAGCATATTATTTCACAGCGGTCGTGCCCCTTTCAAACTAATTCCCTTTTCTATAGATTGTGTTTCCCTAATTGCATTCATCTATAGAGCAGTGCGCTCGTGCTCTACGGACAAACGCAAGTTCAGTAGTCAAAAATCGCGTGCCACACGACGCGAATGTTTTATCAAGCTTTGTGACAATGAAATTATGTGACAATGTCCTGAAAACACAGAGGGTTTCAGGCCACTCAAAGGATTGCGAAGGCTCTATACTTTACATGTAGTGTTCTAGCTGTTTCATGTTTCCAGGATAATAATGAGATTATATGCAACGCAGCGTCTACTTCTTTTACAAGACGAAACCCACTCGCTCGCTTTTGTATGTTCCAGAGATTATTCCTTTGATGAAGGCACTGCGCAGTACTCATGCCCAGAACCTCAGGCTATTTATTTCACTTTCGCTCGGCCGCGGATACGTAGAGTACCTCAATGCACACGTCTATATTATAAAAAGTCACCAAAGAACTCTGCCTCCACCAAGCTAGTTTTATCAGGAAATTTCAAATTACCATGAACACGTTAACAGTGACGTGAATGTGTAGTCGTCATTTGACCAAAATGATGAGCGACACGATGTTGCCAATTACGACCTTTGCTGGCTCTTTCACGTAACCACGTTTTTCACCGGAAAACAACTGCAACACACGGGCGACATAGGGCCATTATGCGGCCATTGTTATTTAAAGCCTAATACACTATGGGGAAGAAACTCAACCCACGCAAGTAAGCCTGCACATAAAACCAAACTTGAAACATACAAGCGACTTGTAGCACGAATGTGCACGTCATCCGTGGTTACATTCGCTTCTCCTTTTAATAGCAGAACTCCATTCGATAATACTCGTAAGCATGGCTACTGGCGGAGGCACCAGCGCAATAAAGGCCTCAGACTTTAAAGGGAGGTTAAAAATTGTTTCATCGATTACAAAGCACTGCTGTCCTACCTCGTATTTTTGAGTAAAAACACTAGACCAAATTTGCGTGCACGGGCATTTCAGGCTATCCTAATGTCTCGCATGCTTGAAACTTATCGCATGCAACCGCTTGCTGACGCAGCAATTAAAAACTCTTCTTCGTAAAAGCGTCACTTTTTCAAAATGCATAATGCCGAAATCTGCCATAAGAGTAGCTGAAGCAACAGTAAATATTTCTACTGAGAGGCAGACAGACACCTACGTCCGTTTCTTTTGGAGTGAGATTAGCGATCGCAATCACAAAACTGCAACACGTATTAAACCTCTGTGCACGCTAGTGATAAAATACAGTAGAGTACACAAGAGCGAATTTGGCTAAGAAAGAATCCACCAAAGCGAAGTGCGGAGATATGTTTGCTTTGCTGTTATTCAAAAGCAATTTTCACAATGTGGCTCGATTATTGGGAGCTTTCTTATAGGATATCAAGCAACAGCACAATAAGCGTTAGGTAGATTGTTGTGGCCTGACATGTGTCAACTCACCGATGCGAATGACGTCCGGTAGCGCTGCACCAATGTCGCACTGCCAAAGTAGCGGCGCTGTAGCGCCCGAGATGAAGAGCGCGAAAAGGGTTCCACGCCAGAATTTCCATCCCGCTTCAAATAAGTTCCTCCAGAGGTCCCAGGCCATGTTTGGTGGATGATGACGCAATCCAAGGTTTCTCCAGGCTACACTTCAACTGACACCACTATGATTTCGAATGTCAATAGACTTCACAGGACATACATCTATTCTTTTAAAAGAAACCACACGATAAGACACCTACGCTTGGCGACCTTATGAAATCAACACCTATTAATATACTTATGCGAAACCTTTCCAGTTCCCACACTTCCGTAGTCTTTGTTTAGGTCTGTGTTCGGAGCTTAGCGCTAATGAAGAGATTGTGGCGAACACTTACGTTCGTATTCACTGTTCGGAAGAGGGGCTCTGCAGGGGCAGCCACTAGTAAACATTCGTAGTTTCCGAAGAAAAACTTGTACGTCAAAAAAACTATGTTTTTGGTGGATTACTAGCCAGTCGTCTATGCTGGAAGAACCAACTCAATTTTATAAGCGCCTGAGCGTTCTCACCAGCTTTCACACCATTTTCTCATGGAAATACTTCATTTCATAAAAGAGATAGAAATCACTCGTGATAATAACTACCACTTTGAAACACTTACTTTTTTTCCCACTTCGTTACGGAAATAGTCGCGAGGTCAAAAGGGGCAAACTTTCTGGATATTTTCAGTGCTATTTCAATATAACCACGCATTATTTTCCATGTGAGCGCAAAATTACTTGCCCGAATAACATACCGCTGAGCTTCCGAAGTTTTTAGGCACTTTACGGAATGTTATAAATCCTTCGATTCATCCCTGTTTTTTTTTATGGAGCTTATAGCGCAGAGAGCTGCTCTGTATTTTGACGCTCAGTTACCTCATTATACCTCACTAGTATTTTAAAATGTGAACTTCGCGCGAACCTGCAAGTACTTGTTACAGCCACAAATTGCTCCTTGGTTTCAGTGCCTGGCGGCGACTCACTATGACAGGGCTTTGACAGATGCACAGTGCTCACGAAATTCTGGTTCGTTAAGTCGAATGACAACCATCTTCATCTCGAGCGCACACTCCAATGTCACACACACAAGTACCAGACACTGGTCCCATCATCGAAAACGATTGGAAGATCCATGAGCGCGCGCGGCTCCGAGCTCTCACAAACCAGTGTGCACGTGGGAAAATCCAAATGTCACCTCAGGGTCCCACTTCACCTGGTAGAAAGCTTGGCATGGTACGACAACTCGTTGCGGTAGTAGAACATAGCACCATCGGCCTATATCCAACAGCTCTAGGTGGTCTCACGAAGACAACTCCAACACCTTCAGAGCGACATCCCAGCATAAAAGTTTAGGCAAGACAAGCTCAGTTGACGTTGTCAGAGTGCGAGAAGGCTTTTCGTGGTCCTAAAAACGCCCTGCCCCATTTCAGAATGAGAGATGCTCTCTGCACGAGCACCGTAGAGATCAAGGAACCGAGCGCGAGCGCAGACCGCCGGCTACTGAGTCTTGGCCCGCAGCAGAGGGTAACGCAGCGCATCGTTTTTTCCCTCCCTAGCATGGATGACTGGGGGAAAGAAGGGGAATTGAGGTGGAGGCGAACCACCCAGCGCGCAGATTCGTAGGCGTGGCTTATAGAGAAGGCGCCAGAGAGGAGAATGCGGGAGAGCGGGATCAGGATGTGAGGAAGAGAAAGGAACCGCGCGCCTGTACGGCGCGCAAAGGCGGTGGCGCGGTCGTTATAGGGTTTCGTGCAGCGCCATCTCTGAATGCCTTTGCGCGGGCGCGTGGATCCTGCACGCCGTCTTGACCAAGAATACTCTTGAAGACGGGAGCTTGTTTGGAATGTGAAACTTTTGGCGTGGCTTGACACTGGCTTCGGTAGGTGGCCAGGTAAGGGCCACCGGTGGCAATCGTCGGCTCAGGTTGATTTGCCTAGTGCATTTCGTCACACACTGTGTCGGTTACAGAGCTCGGCGAACAGACTTACCATTGCATTTGGCACGGTCGTGTTAGTCAACCTAGGTGTTTTTATGCTGTGTTTTATGGCAGCATAGGTGCAAAAAGAGGGAATAATCTATTATGGAGCACATTCAGAAGGGGCTGGTGGACTTTCACTGATTGCCTCATCGGTTAGGCAAGTAGCAAGGAGGGTTTCAGTGTGGGTAGTTACTTCGAGTTTTTAACCGTACTATTTGCTCCTTCAATTTAAAGTAACATTTGTATCGCGTTGGTCAAAAAGGAGCACAGAAGGAATCTGGGGTTGACAGGTCATTTCTTGTGTTTACAAGATTTTAAAGAAGTGATCAAGCACCCTGCCAGCTGCATGATCCTTTAGAATGTGCGTTAAGCGCTAAGCGATAGCCTCATCTAAAGTAGATCAAGGAAGCTGATGGTGCCGTTGTGGTGGCCTTGTGAAGTCCCTTGCTGTGGCCTCTTACTGAAGTTAACGTTATATGCAACTGGAATGTACAGAACATCAGAGTTTTTCTTTCGTTACCTTAAATGCTGTTATTTGACACACTAAAGAGCATGATACAAGAAAGTTCATAATTTTAGTAATAATGAGTGAAAAATAGCGTCGCTGCTAAACAAAAAGACCATGCAGTGTCCTAGATTACGAGAACATGTTCGTCCGGGACTCCAAATTTAACGTAAAAGAAATACTGTTTTGCGGCCGAACTGATCAATCAAGTTTTCCACTACATTTAGCGCTGGACTGTTGCCAATACAGGCAACAGGCGGGGGGGGGGGGGGGACTAACGTTGTGGCTAACGCTTCGTTACTGACGAAACGTTAACCGCAAATGACCTCGTCAGGCTACGCCGCAATGTTAATCAAATAAATAAATGCAGAAGTAAAAAAAGAATGACGTGTGCACTACGATAGGTTGCCTGCTATGAATAAGTCCATTGTCAATGAAGAAAGCACATGAATATCTGTTCATTTGAAACAAAAAAAATCTTTAAAATTGGATGGCATTTGACAAAAATTTGATACGGTGAAGGGGATCTTTAAAACACATGTCATGAATCCCGAACGAGTGCGCTCGATAAAGTGAGAAAATAAGATACAGATTTTGGATATATGTAAAACAAGAAAAAAGAATGTACCGCTTTCTATGAATTAACAAAATAGGCGATGCTTATTTCGAGGTTGCCAATTCCCAGAAATAAAAACGCTGAAGTTAGCAGTTTCTTCCTAGTTTTCCGGCAATGAGTTTCAGGTCCTTCTTTGTTGTATTAAAGGAAGAACAACACTTCAATCAGTCTTCTCAAAGTGGTTCCATTCGGAATGCGCACCGTCTATCCTTCCGTCCGAGAACATCCACCACTTCTCCAGTTCTCCAGAGCCTCCTCGATAGATGATGTTCTTACACTAAACCGATAACCCATTTTTGAAGTGCACGTGACAAAGTCGGCATAGCAACGGAGACTCGTCAAACTCCGCATCAGACTCCGACAGCTCCACATACTCATTATGTCACCAATCCCAAATTAACAGGTCATCATTTCCCGGTAGTGTCAGTGACGTGTCAGTTGATCAGTTGGCCAGGTGGCTGAACCGCCTTCGTAGCTGGGCCAGCGCTTAAGATGGCGGTAATGTTGCGGTCCACAACAATTGTTTAGAACGCGACAGCATTGCTGGTCACCACACTGCGGTCGTGTTCACAACGTACCTAATTATTTCCCCCACGACCTCATTCTCAGCCTTGCTTCTCTTTCTCCTCATTCTGATCTCACTGACTGCTCCGCCTGCACCACCGTCTTGAGTTGCCTATTCGCGCGAACCCCAACCACTTAGGTCCCCACCGGATCCGGTAGAGGGCCTCCAAAACTACAATCTTATATCCATTGGTTGCTGAGGGAAAAGTAACTCATAACTCCGCTGCCAGAAACTCCACTGCCTTATGACGTCACTGTGCCTCACATTACCTTTGGCTCGGCTAAGAGGCGTTCTTAAGATACGCTCACAGAAGCGGCGAGAACGCGTGCAGAAGTCTGCTCGCGGCAAAACGTGTCCGCATTGTCATGTCCGCGTTGGCGGGCGTCTTTACTGTTGCGCATGCTGCCGCGAAAAGCACGTGTCAAATTTGCTCATAGCTGAAATCACTGTGGCATGATCAGCGATTGTACAAGGGGGCGATAATTCCTCACCGCGTTTGCCGACGTGTGTGAAACCGTCGCTCCTGATTGCTCTCCCGTATATAGTGGTGGTTAACGGCCTGTCGCAAGGAGTAGCTCCTACACCAGTTCACTCAGCTGCAGAGACGTTTTTGCGCTCAAGCGTTTTCGCACAGTGCTTTCTGTGGCCTACGGCTTGCTGCGCGCGTTTTTTCCGCCATTGTGGAGGACCTTTAGTTCTTGTGGCCGAAATGACGCGAAACTATGTGGCGGCATGACTAATTGATAAGACTAGTAGAGCTCAACGGAAGTAAAGAATACAATAATGTTTATGTAAACGCTGGAAAATTGATATTCCAGAGATGTGTACGCTGAATGGTGAAATAGGTACATGCATGATCACTCTGTAATAATACCTCATGTTTCTGGACATTTTCGCACCGTCATTAATGGGGGGGGGGGGGGGGGTATGCAACCAAAGTGCAATGACAAAAATGGAAACTATGGTATCAAAAACATTTGGAGGACGCTTAAGCTTCGCCTTTAAGAGTGGAACGCGATAGCCTTCAAACATCCCTGAATGCCCGTCAGGTCGTCAGGCTTCCCGGCAACTGCAGCTTTCTCTTTTCTCCACGTTCGCCTCTGCGTGTCGCTGCTGTTTTACGCTGCCGAGGAGGCGAGCGCCATCTGGATGGTGTATCTGCAAGTAACCTACCCGGGCGCGCCGCTGTTGGTAATATGGAGGTAGGCGAGAATGCTTAAGAAGGGGTTTGTGTTTGAGTTTCCTCGTAACAATATTACGTTTTCTCGTACATTCAAATTACAATCCGTTCCTATCACGTCTGTAGGTTGTAGTTACGTTGTACTTTACGATTTTTCTGACGGATTTCAATTTAAGAAATTCAATTAGTTCACGAACAGCTTCGGCACCACGCGACAACACTGCGGGGTCGGGGTAGTTCGGGATTACTTTCTCGGCCGCGGACGCCGGCGCCAACGCCTACACCACAACGACGCCGACGCTGGATTTTCTGCGACACATGGCCCTTAACGCTACGGCGTTAAAAAAGAAAAGCCTTATTTAGAGACGCAATCTATCTTTGCCCTTTAGCCTTCTTTAAGCGTTCCACCAAAAGTCATTTACCGGCAGCGGGTGGGAAGCAAGCGATGTTGCTCTGGGTCTGACTGGAGTGGTAATGGCGGTATGTGTAAAAACTGGCTCGCCGTCCCAGCCCTGTGCAAGTGGATGTGCATCCCAGCTGTTGAACTCCACCACTACGACTGCTGAGGGGTGTGTGCAATGCGTTATGGCTTTCGAGTAATGGCAGCAATGCTATGTTAGAGTAATGGTAGTAATGGGAGTAGTGGTAATTATGACAGCACGCCGCCGCCCCGGTGCTGCAACAACATTGAAATCAGTTGGTAGGCTGGTTATTTTCTATACGAAAGACTACGGACTGTCGTCCCTAGCCGTCGCCACGGCAGCTTGCGCAACAGTAATATTTACGCGGAAACGTATTCGGAGATAGCTACGTGCTTGGCATTGCATGCCGGCACAGAATCGCCGTATCATCAATTGTGTGGTTCGGATGCTTGTTTTCAGCTTGTTCTTTATTGAAACGTATGCTGTTCTGAATGTTGTATGCGTGATTCCAAAGAATGTATGCACTGTGCTGAGTGCTTGTAGCCTCTGCCTTGACGGGGTATGAGCAATTACATTTGGGGGTAGGAGCCATTGATGATGATAGTCTTCTGTCGACGTTACGCGACGAAGAATTCGGGGATATATGATGATTTCTTCCTCATTTACGGAAGAAATCCCACGCTGTCATTTGGCACCCTCCTTCCCGCCGTTCTCGACTCGTCGTCAGAATACGCTTGTGATGCCATCTTCATAGCAGTAGAGGCACGCCAGATTGCACGCCTGTGCCTTACCGCTTCGCAGGACAAGCAATGACTCTTCTATGACGCCCGCCACCACGATGCCCACTTCAATCCTGGTGATAGGGTCCTTCTTTGGACACCGTCACGACGAGTTGGCCTTTGCGAAAAGTTGATTTCGCCATACTCTGGCATGTGCCGGGTCTTGCGCCAAGTGACCGACGTCACATATGAAATCACGCCCCTCGATTCCACCCTGTCTCGACCTTCCACCGATGTTGTACCCGTCACCCGCCTCAAGCGATACAAATCTGTAGCCAAGTGTAGCCATCTTGTATGTTTTGTATGCCAGTGCCCGCCTTGTAAATATCCCTGTAAATATATGGTAAACCTCTTTCCCCGGAACAATATATATATATATATATATATATACATCTTTAATTTCGGGCTTTGTTCTCAATTCGCATGCAGACGAATTACATCTCTACAAGTTATATATATATATATATATATATATATATATATATATATATCATCAGCCCATATTTATGTCCACTACAGGACGCAGGCCACTCCCTCTAATCTCCAATTACACCTGTCTTGCACTAGCTGATTACAACTTGGGCCTGCAAATTTCCTAACTTCATCACACCACCTAGTTTTCTGCCTTCCTCGACTGCGCTTCTCTTCTCTTGGTATTAATTCTTTAACTCTACCCGCCGGGGTGGCTCAGTAAGCTAAGGCATTGCGCTGCTGAGCACGAGGTAGCGGGATCGAATCCAGGCCACGGCGGCCGCATTTCGATAGAGGCGAAATGCAAAAACGCCCGTGCGCTTGCGTTGTAGTGCACGCTAAAGAACCCCAGGTGGTCAAAATTAATCCGGAGCTCTCCACTATGGCTTGCCTCATAATCAGAACTGGTTTTGCACGTAAAACCCCAGAAAGAAGAAGATTCTTTAAGTCTACTGGTCCACCGGTGATCCATCCTGCGGATGGGGCGTTCGATAACGTCAAGCATACAGCAAACTTATACAGGCTAAACACGCTGGGCTGTGGTGCCAGGACGTATTACTATACCAGAGATTTCCTTTCAGAGAGAAAGCCCATCCTAAAGGTCGGGGACTAAGCCACAAACCCCTTCCCACTGGGTGGGCGCGGCACACCACAGGGCGCAGTGTTATCCCTTCTGATTTTCAATACCGCTCTAATAGGCCTTCCGCCGCTCCTCGATAACATCCCGAGGATCCGGCATGGCCTATATGCCGACGACATACGGGGCAATGGAGAACCGCTTGCAGGAAGCGGCAGACGTGGTGAGCGACTATGCTGTCATGCTGCCTTAGCTGCTCCCCCCAAAAGTGGGAGTTACTCTTGGTCTCACCGCGAAAGAAGCACGCATCCGATTCGCCCACTATCAACATACAACTGTAGGGACATACCATCGTTTCGTCTCAGAGCGTAAAGATATTGGGGATGGTTTTATTGGTAACATTGGGATGGTAACACAGTATTATTTACAAGCTTAAGAATTCAACAGTTCAAACTACCCACATGATCCGGCGAATAACAACTAAGACAAGAGGCGGACAAGCTTCGGCTTGTCCAACCCTTCGTCGTGTCTCGAATAACTTACGCTATTCCATACCCACTTCTCAACACGACGGAATTCAAGAAAATCAACATAGTGATCAGAATGGCATATAAGCAGGCGATAAGCTTGCCGATGAGTACTTCCACAGAACGCCTAATACGACTAGGAGTGCACAACACGGCGGAGGAGCTAATCCAGGCACATTTCTCCAACCAGCGAAAAAGGTTGGCGGAACGGAAGCGGAGAGGTCCATCCTCTTACGCCTGGGGCTCTCTCTCCGCTCAGCTATCCGCTGCCTCAGACTGTGAGCTTACCCATGGCATTCGGAGCAATTTCACTGTACCTCCCCTACCTCGCAACATGCAGCCAGTGCACCACGCACAGCGTAGGAAGGCCCGGGCCTCGGCCATACACAAGCAATACGGGAGTCAATCCTCTACAGCCTACACGGATGCGGGGTCTTACCCCAGACGCGCAGCTACAACAGCCACCGTAATCGTCAACAAAGAACATCGGAGCAGCATTTCGCTCACTCGAAACAATTCTCGCCAAACCGAGGAAGAGGCCGTAGTTCTCGCGCTCTCCCAAACGGAGGTTGAAGTCATAGTGACCGACTCCCAACAGGCGTGCGGCAACTTCGCTAGCGGCAGAATTCATACCCGCACACCCAGAATCATCAGTAAAAAGCCACCATCGAGATCAGTTATGATCATGTGGGCGCCAACTCATCAAGGCATTCCAGGAGGTCGCGAACCACGTGGCTCGAGATTTGACCCACCGAGCCGACGCCGAGGAATCTGAACCCGAGCGCCTGCACCCTCTAATCTCGTACCAAGACATCACCCAACACTACAAGCTAATCCGCAGAACATACGCACTTCCACACAAGTTCCTACCTAGAGAGCTGGAGCAATTCCTCCGTGCTCTACAGTTAATACATGCTCCCACCAAACCAGAAATCACCTCATAGCCCCTACACAATTCTCTCCGCAACGGCGTTTCTGCGCAGAGCCCGGGTCTCTCACGCACGTATTGTAAGGGGTTACAGATAGATACCAATATATCCTCCGAACCCTTAACACACCAACGAGCTCTGGGAGAGAGCCTTGGCCAGCTCCGACCTCGAGGATCATCAACGGCTGATTGCGAGGACCCAGGACGTGGCCCGTGCTCAAGGCATTCTGGAATGAGGACGCCTCTCCAAAACTTTATTTTCCTAATAAAGATTTTTATTCTCTTTCTCTTTCTACACCCAATCCCTTTCCCCGAAAACTCACGCCAGCGTTTTGACAGTCCTTGTCTGTAGAGATGGGTCGCTCAGGAGCGAGCCAGATCTTGTGAGCGGCTCTTTTTAAAGAGCGAGCGAGCCGTTGTTCAGTTAAAGTGAGCGGCGGTTCTTTTGGAGAAAGGGAGGCGGTTCTGTCGCGTTCAGTGAGCCGTGCCAATGCGTTCCGTCAGACGCGGGTCTCCTGCTGGGTGCGACTTCCGCGCCATCTATTAGCGGTACGAGAAAGCAAATGCCCTCCCGCCCTTCCTCGCAAGAGTCGCCTTCACCCCCTCGCCTTCGGCTGAAGAACGAAAGAACCGCCGCTCACTTACCGAACCACGGCTCCCTCGGTCTTCAAAAGAGCGGCTCAAAAGATCCGGCTCGCTCCTGAGCGCTCAGCGAGCCGCTCTTTTCGCCACGGCTCCCTCGCTCTTTAAAAGATCCATCTCGCTCCTGAGCCGCTCTTTTGAGAGCGAGGGAGCAGGAGCGAGCCTCTCTTTTGAAGAGCGAGGGAGCCGTGGTTCAGTAAGTGAGCGGCGGTTCTTTCAGAGAGAGGAAGCCGGCTGGGCTCTCTCTCGTTCACTGAGCGGGAGGAACCGTTCCTAGAGAGCGCGCAGGAACGAGCCAGATCTTTTGAGCCGCTCTTTTGAGAAGTGATTGAGCCTTGGTTCAGTAAGTGAGCGGCGGTTCTTTCGGAGTGAGGAAGCCGGTTCTCTCTCCTTGAATTAGCCGTGCCGAAGCTTTCCGTCAGAGCTGGGTCTTCTGCTGGGTTTCGAGGTTTCGATTTGTGACCGACAAATGGTGGCCGGTGTGGGCAGACTCGCGCTACTGGTACTCGCTCGCAGTTTGTGGTGTGCGCAGCAGTCCCTTTGGTTTTTTGTGCCCCCTATGGTGTGGCACCCGATGACACCGAGGGGAGAAGTAAAGAAGTCTTAATTGGCAAAGGATGCCATCGTTCATTGCCTGCTGCTGTTCGAACGATGTCTCACGACTCTCACCGATCGCACGTCGTGCGCTGGTCCAATAACACTTCGAAGATGGTCTTCCGTGTCTTTAAAAATAACAGATGAACGTACAGTTTACGTCCTGGTCTTCATTTGTGCTAATTAGTGTAGTCATGAAAATGTCGCCCATGGCATCCACTTCAGTGCATTTTCTGAGCGTGTATCATTAGCACGTAATTAAAACGAGGCCAATGATCTGTTGTGTTGTAATTGAACTTCATTTCTTTTTTTTTCTTTTTTTTTGTCCTGGCGTATGATGGCATGATCGCCAGTACCGCGCGTGCACTCAAGAGAGAAAGAAATTACTCCATCTCCCGCTAAAGGGAACATGTGTGGATGAGAAGCAGCGGGGAGATGGTTAGCTTGAGCGGGAGACGGTTTCGCGGCAGCGGCTCGACCGCTCATCGCGGCGCTGCAAAGGAGAGAGAATGAGGCGCGCGCGCTCCGTCATTTTCATACCGCGGCACTACCGTGGCCTCCCAGAGTAGTATGCAGCTGTCGCACCAGCTGTCGTGCGCGCCGCTCTGGATTCCTAGAGGAGAGACAGGGGAGCGTAGTAGAGAGAGAGGGGGAGGAGACGCGCATGCGCTGTGGGGGTGTGGGACGTCGCGGGACGGAAGGACGGACAAAGCCCCCGCCACGAGCTGCTTCGCATCTAAAGCGAAAGGTACAGTCTATTTGACACTTGGGGGAAATCTCGGAGCGCATTGCATCGGGATGCGGCGAGCGCTGGAGTCGGGTGCCGGAAGCAGCTCGAGCAGGCGCAGACGCTCGAGGCGGTTCAAGATAACGCGCCTCGAGCGTCTGCGCCTGCGCGAGCTGCTTCCGGCACCCGACTCCAGCGCTCGCCGTATCGCGATGCAATGCACTCCGAGATTTCCCCTAACTGTGAAACAGACTGTACGGGCGGCAAATTTGTGGATCTTTCGTATGATTTTTGTATCGTACTTCAAGAAATGATTTCTACATTCATTTTGCATGGCGTTACAGGTTACTCCTATTATAGTGTACGTACGTATGTGAATAAATGAAAAAAAGTTGAAAATAATGTACAATCATTTTGTGTTCCTATTTTGACAAAAGTTGACTTTAAAGTACCACAAAAACAGACAAGCTTTTGTAGTGACGATGAAGTTACATATTTATTTTTCTGAAAAAAGTACGTCGCATTCGGCCTGTCACAGTATCATAAGCATTTTATCCCCCATATCAGAAAAGCAAGTTTCATTACAACTAAAATTCACGCTTTTAATATGTGTAAAAATATTCTTTAAACATAGCGAAAATACCGATAACACGTTTATTAAGTTATGCATATTTCGTTTTTTTTCAAAGCCAGATAACTATAGAATATGCAAAACACAGGTTAAACTTTCAAGTGAACTGGTGAGCCGTTCAAATGAACCGGTTCATTTCAGTGAGCTGAGCCGTTCCGAGCCGCTCACTGAAGTGAGCCGTTTTGCCCATCCCTACTTGTCTGCGGTCACCGAGTGTGATCTATTCATGTTTGCCTGAGCGTGCTGTCACCATGCTTGTTAATTAAGTTAGCAAGCGAATGTGTCCAAGTTTATGCAGCCCATAAAACTACTATCCTTAATCCGTATACTCTACTAGTAAATTTGCTATCGCAATTGATGCTTCGCCTTTCGGGCGAAACTGCGCCTTTTTTCGTTCCATTGCTCTTTGTGCGGTCTTCAACTTGTTCCCGAGGTTCTTTGTTAACCTCCAAGTTTCTGCCCCATATGTTAGTGCCGGAAGAATGCAATGATTGTACACTTTTCTTTTCAACGACAGTGGTAAGCTTACCAAGTCAGGATTTGGCAATGCCTACCGTAAGCACTCCAATCCAATTTTATTCTTCTGTAAATTTCTTTCTGATGATCAGGGTCCCTTGTGAGTAATTGACGTGGATAAGCGTACTCCTTACCAGAATCCAGAGGCTCTTGGGACTCGGGGTAGCGTTTGGGCCGGTGATCCTTCAGCCAAAGGGATGAGCACGTCCGACAGTAAGAGCGAGAGAAAAAGGGATTAACTCTACATGTTTACAGTAGCTCAAAATATAGAAGCCCACTCCACGGGGGACCACTTTGAAAGTCTCAGCTCACTAGCACATATCACAATACGTGGGGACACACCACTGCGCCCATGGTGTCCGCTTATAAAACAGTCGTGTTCCCTAGCTGACCCGACTAGGGAACCTGACGACCTTGGTGCGGCCAATCCAAGGGATCGTTATTCTTCACAGAGCTCCGCCTCTGATGGTGCACCCTCGGAAGCAAAGAAGAGGCAATCTGGAAACAGGGGATTCACACTCCTTCCACGAAAGTCGGCGACTTGGTTTCTTGCTCTCCGTGATGGTCATTTTGACAGGGTCGGGTGAGTCAACTTCGTGCTGATCCCGGCTTCCACGAAAGGTGGCACTTGTGGTAGCTTTGTGAGCTCCTGTGTCGGGCCCCGTCGCCAGGTAGGCGGCTGCGGTTGAAGGGGGTGGCATCAGGGTAAACACCCAAACGATGCGAACTGCCGATTTGGGGCGCTTGTTTGTCTGTCACCGTCGGTGTCGTGCACTGTCGCCATCTGGGCGACGCTGATGAAAGGGCCTGCCTTTGGGTGCGGAAACAACCAATGAATGCGCCCGGCCGATTCGGGACACAACAAGGCTGACTGGCGATCCGGATTTCTTGTTCCCTTGCTAGGCTAGTTAACATTATCTTTGTCTTCTGCATATTCATCTTGAACCCAATTCTTACACTTTCTCGATTAAGGTCCTCAATAGTTTGCTGTAATTCGTCTCCATTGTTGCTGAATAGGACAATGTCATCTGCAAACCGAAGCTTGCTGAGATATTCGCCGTTGATCCTCACTCCTACGCCTTCCCAGTCTAAGAGCTTGAACACTTCTTCTAAGCATGCAGTGAATAGCATTGGAGAGATTGTGTCTCCTTGCCTGACCCCTTTCTTGATAGGTATCTTTCTACTTTTCTTGTGGAGAGCCAAGGTTGCTGTGCAATACTTGTAGACGCTTGCCAAGATATTCACGTAGGCTCCTGTACTCATTGGTTACGCAATGCCTCTATGACTGCCAGTATCTCTACTGAATCAAATGGTTTTTCATAATCTATGAAAGCCATATAGAGTGCTTGATTGGACTCCACAGATTTCTTTATTACCTGAGTGATGACATGGATAAGATCCATCCTACAATATCCCTTCCTGAATCCAGCCAGTTCTCTTGGTTGGCTGAAGTCAAGTGTTGTCCTGATTCTATTTCAGATTATCTTGGCGAATATTTTATACAATACTGAAAGCAAACTAATGGGTCTACAATTCTTCAATTCTTTACGTCTCCCTTCTTAAGAATGAGTATATTGTTGGCGTTCTTCCAGCTTTCTGGTACACTTGAAGTCGTGAGACATTGCGCATAAAGAGTCGAAAGGCTTTGAAGCATAATATCTCCTTCATATTTGATTATATCGACTGTTATTCCATCTTCTCCCGCAGCTTTTCTCCTGGTTATGTCTTTCAAGGCCCTTCTATCTTCATCAAAAGGAGCCTCTGTGTCTTGTTCATCAATACTTCGAATGAAAGTAGCTTGGCTGCCTGGGTACTTTCGCTTTAGCATAACCTAAGCCTTCGCCCTCACTGATCTGTCTACTACAGCGTCATCATAGATGACGCTGCAGTAGACCGTTGAGCTCCAGCACCTTGAATAATCATTGTTAATAAGGTCACCTTTCCCCCGCAGCACGACGCACTGCATGTAGCATACTAATACGCCATGACCTTCTACAATACCATGACAACTTTCTTTCCAACGATATAGGTACACGTTCAGAAAGTTTCTTTACGTATTAGTCTCAACGCTCAGCCTAATATTTCACATATGAAAAAATAACATTGTCAAGAGGTTAAAGAAAAGCACTATGAACATCCACATAGGCAATCAAAAATGAATAATTAGGAGAAATTTTGGACGAGGACTCATCTGTTCGGTGTTTCGCTCATTATCGCTAATTGTATCCAGCTATCAAAAGATTGTGGGCCTCATCTATCATGCTTTAAAGCCCTGCTGTCGAAGACCAATTAGGGGACAGCACATGATATAAATGATGGAGCTGTAAAGAGAAACGTTCCGATCTGTAAAAATGCACATATTACACAGATGACCAAAAGACGTATCCAGAAACTGAAAAACGTTCACGATGCACAGGATGGGCTTTCAAGCGATCTACTATAAAGGTCTTATAGGACTAATTAGAGTTTAGACTGCAACGCATTAGGTCCCAAAAGCAAAGTGAGGTACACGCAAATCATCGCTACAGAGCTATCGGCCTAGCTAATCTCCTATTGTTATTATGTGCATTCTCCGCGCTGCTGAGAAGTTTGTGCGTGGCCTCCACTACAAGAAGCGTGGTAAGCCGGCGCCTACGAACGCTGAGATTTGTTCCCTGGCTTACCGCACACCCAGTGGCATTTGCTCAGTGACCAAAGTTGGCGAGAGATTGATGTAAGAGTGGCACATACCCTGTGCAATCATGGCGCAGCTCGCTACAACGTTGGTGTGAACGGCGTTCATTGAAAATTGGCACATATCCAGTACATTCGTGGCGCAACCTGTTAAAGTATAAGGTTGCTGTCCTCGAGGAACGCCTGTGACGTTTTCTTGATTCTGGCCAGCATCGGAAACTTTTAAAGGGATCTCTTTCGTTATTTAGAGCGGCACATTAGCACTGGCACATACCTAGGGCGCTATAACGTAAAATGATTCCAAACTGTATTGATTCCAATTTCTGCAATGAGCCTTCACGATTGCTCCAAACATTTTCGGGCCACTCCTAACTTCGCCTGTCTGTCACACGACGTCACGAAAACCGTGACAGCTCCCCATCTGATATAAAGTGTGCACACTGATTCATCATCATCATCATCATCATCATCATCATCATCATCATCATCATCATCATCATCATCATCATCAGCCTATATTTTATGTCCACTGCAGGACGAAGGCCTCTCCCTGCGATCTCCAATTACCCCTGTCTTGCGCTAGCGTATTCCAACTTGCGCCTGCAAATTTCCTAACTTCATCATCCCATCTGGTTTTCTGCCGACCTCGACTGCGCTTCCCTTCTCTTGGTATCCATTCTGTAACCCTAATGGTCCACCTGTTATCCATCCTACGCATTACATGGCCTGCCCAGCTCCATTTCTTCCGCCTAATGTCAACTAGAATATCGGCTATCCCCGTTTGTTCTCTGATCCACACCACTCTCTTCCTGTCTCTTAACGTTAGTCCTAAGATTTTTCGTTCCATCGCTTTGTGCGGTCCTTAAATTGTTCTCGAGCTTCTTTGTTAACCTCCAAGTTTCTGCCCCATATGTTAGCACTGGTAGAATGCAATGATTGTACACTTTTCTTTTCAACGACAATGGTAAGCTCCCAGTCAAGATTTGGTGATGCCTGCCGTATGCACTCCAACCCAATTTTATTCTTCTGTAAATTTCTTTCTCGTGATCAGGGTCCCCTGTGAGTAATTGACCTAGATAAACGTGACTCCTTTACAGACTGTAGAGGCTGACTGGCGATCCTGAATTCTTGTTACCTTGCCAGGCTATTGAACATTATCTTTGTCTTCTGCATATTCATCTTCAACCCAATTCTTACACTTTCTCGATTAAGGTCCTCAATCATTTGTTGTAATTCGTCTCCATTGTTGCTGAATAGGACAATGTCATCGGCAAACCGAAGGTTGCTGAGATATTCGCCGTTGATCCTCACTCCTAAGCCTTCCCAGTCTAAGAGCTTGAATACTTCTTCTAAGCATGCTGTGAATAGCATTGGAGAGATTCTGTCTCCTTGCCTGACCCCTTTCTTGATAGGTATCTTTCTACTTTTCTTGTGGAGAGCCAAGGTTGCTGTGCTATACTTGTAGACGCTTGCCAAGATATTCACGTATGCCTCCTGTACTCCTTGATTACGCAATGCTTCTATGACTGCTGGTATCTCTACTGAATCGAATGCTTTTTCATAATCTGTGAAAGCCATATAGAGGTGTTCATTGTACTCCGCAGATTTCTCGATTATCTGACTGATGACATGGATATGATCCATCGTAGAATATCCCCTCCTGAAGCCAGCCTGTTCTCTTGGTTGGCTGAAGTCAAGTGTTGCCCTGATTCTATTGGAAATTATCTTGGTGAATATTTTATACAATACTGAATGCAAGCTAATGGGTCTATAATTCTTCAGTTCTTTAACGTCTCCCTTCTTATGGATTAGTATAATGTTGGCGTTCTTCCAGCTCTCTGGTACACATGAAGTTGTGAGGCATTGCGTATAAAGGGCCGCAAGCTTTTCAAGCATGATATCTCCTCCATCTTTGATTAAATCTACTGTTATTCCATCTTCTCCAGCAGCTTTTCCCCTGGTCATGTCTTTCAAGGCCCTTCTAACTTCAGCGCTAGTTATAGAAGGAGCCTCTGTATCCGGTTCATCACTATTTTGAATGGGCTGTTTTGGGCACTGTACAGGTCAGTATATAATTCTTCCGCTGCTTTTACTATGTCATCGAAATTGCTGATGATATTACCATGCTTATCTTTCAGTGCATACATCTTGCCTTGTCCTATGCCAAGATTTCTTCTTACTGATTTAATGTTGCGTCCATATTTTACGGCTTCCTCAATCTTTCCCACGTTATAATTTCGAATATCCCTTACTTTTTTCTTGTTGATTAGTTCTGACAGTTCAGCGAATTCTATCTGATCTCTTGAGCTGGACATTTTCATCTTCTGTCGTTTCTTTATTAGGTCCTTTGTTTCTTGGGAGAGCTTACCTACTGGTTGCCTTGGTGCCCTACCTCCCACTTCAATTGCTGCTTCTGAAATCAATCTAGTTACGGTTTCATTCATTACCTCTATGTTGTCTTTATCTTCCTTTTCTAAAGATGCATATTTGTTTGCAAGCACCAGCCTGAATTGGTCTGCTTTTACCCTTACTGCCTCTAGGTTGGCCTGTTTCCTCTTGACTAATTTCACTCTCTCTCTCTTCAAATTGAGAGAAATCCTAGACCTCACTAGCCTATGGTCACTGCACTTAATCTTACCTAACACTTCTACATCCTGCACTATGCTTGGATCGGCAGAGAGTATGAAATCTATTTCATTCCTTGTTTCTCCATTAGGGCTTTTCCAGGTCCACTTCCTGTTGCTGCGCTTCCTGATTATGCATGATTAAACCGCACAAAAGAAAAATAATCATTCCTGATTCGACGCCTTTTCACCATTAGCCCTCTGCTATTGGTCCAATGTTTTCTGGCTACGCCTCATTCGCCTGTCTGTCACGTGACCTCACAATACCGCGAAAACGCACCACGTCAAGGTGACGTGTACGCGAAAAAAATGCATTATTACGCCGAACAAAACTAAAAAGTTTTCTGAATAGCCACAGACTGCCCTGTTACGAAAGAAATAGAAGATGGCTGCCCGCTGTTCGCTCAGGCACTCGCTAGTCGCTCCTGCCGGTGAGCATGTATTCATTTGCGGATGATATACCTTTTTGCGTGGCAGTAAAACGTTATCGAGCCCTTTCGGCATTCATATGACATCGCTCCGCTAACTCTTCCTTGCTGAGGATCTGTTTTAGCGGCATCATTATCCCTCCGTTGCACGCCTCCGCGGTTTTCGACCAGCAGCCGCAAGCTAAGGCGAAGAGGACCAATCGGAGAAGCCGGCACCACCCTCTTCAAGCGGTTATCTATTTTCACTTTGCTGGCTCGGCCTCATCGAAACCCTCTCCACTAGAGCGTGCTCCTCGCCTCTTGTCAGCCAATTAGATAAGAAAAACCGCGGAGTGTAGACAATATTATTGGTTTTCAAAGCGAACAAAGGTGACCTCCTATAAACGAGGAGAGTGTTTGATTGGGTTGTTCAGACAACGCTGCGGGTCAGCGCCCGATGCTTGCGTCGGTAGTTACGTAAATTTGACGTCAGGGCCGGTATTTTGTAGCGATGCCTTTCCGGTAATAATGCTTTTTCGCGTTTATCGCGCTTTTTCAGTGGTCAGAGCGACGGTCCACTCGCGTTATCAACGGGATCAGCCGGCCGTGAGCGGTGGATGATAAGAATAAGTCATAAGGCATCGCTACAAAATCGCGGCCCAGGAGTTTGTAATCAAAACAGTTTGGAATCATTTTGCGATATAGCGCCCCTAGTTATCCAATCTGCGTGAACGACCTTCATTTAAGGGCAGCAGAAACACACTGCAACATGCACAGCGACACAAGTTGGCATCAAAGAGGTTCATCGAAGACGACCACATACCCGGTGTTGCAAGTCGGCATCAACGAGCATCATTGAAAGGCGGTACCTGCCCAACCCCGCATTTAGAATGACCCATGTGGGCGTGAAAGAGGTTCGTTGAGAGGGACACAACATACTCGGCGACCTTGGTTGGTCCACGGATTGATTTTTAAGCCTACTGCCTCTGCACAGCAGCCCAATGCGCTGGTCATTCAAGCACGGACTACCATTGACTCAAATTGGCGGGAAAAGGGTTAGAGACCTAAACACTCAGTTCCCGAGAAATCTCGGTAAGTATCCGCGAAGATTGATAATCACCGTAAAGGAAAAAGAAAACAGCACCATAACTTTCGCAAACACATACAAGAATGCGCAAGCTTTGCAGGCGAAACGTCAAGAAGTCAGCGAGCCAACATAGGTTTAATTAACATCGCCTCCGCGGAAACTTTACATCGCAGAGGCGCTGCGTTTTGCCTATACAGCCAATTATTAGCTTCAGGCTGCAACGACTGATGACGCTTCAGTAGACTGTTGTGCTCCAGGACCCTGGATCATCTTTACAAATAGGCCACATTTTCGCCGCCGTGCGACGCACTGCAAGTCTTATTCTATGACACGACGGCCCTTCTTTCACAACGCAGACGCTCGCAACTTTTTGTATGTCGATATGGGTGCAGCTTTAGAAAGTTTGCTTACGGATTATTCTCAACGCCCGGTCTAATTATTAACATATGATAAAGTAGGATTGTCAAGAGATTAAAGAAAGGAGGTATGAGTAGCCATATTTGCAATCCAAAATGAATAATTACAATAAATTTTGAACGAGGACTCATCTGTTCTGTGTTTCGCT
This sequence comes from Dermacentor silvarum, assembly GCF_013339745.2. Taxonomy (NCBI): domain Eukaryota; kingdom Metazoa; phylum Arthropoda; class Arachnida; order Ixodida; family Ixodidae; genus Dermacentor; species Dermacentor silvarum. Next base: position 109,019,703 of record NC_051161.1, read on the forward strand.
CATTATCGCTAATTGTATCCAGATATCAAAAGACCGGTGGCCTCATCTATCATACTTTCAAGCCCTGCTGTCGCAGACCAATTAGGCGAGAGCGCGTGATATGAATGATAGAGCTGTAACGAGAAAAGTTCTGATCTATAAAAATGCAGATATTATAGAGATGACCAGAAGACGTATCCTGAAAAACGTTCACCAAGAGCAGGATGTGCTTTCATATGAGTTTCTACGAAGGTCTTATAGGAAGAATTGGAGTTTAGGCAGCGGTGGATGACGAGGCGCATTAGGTCCGAAAATCAGTGAGGCACACACAAACCATCGCAACAAAGATATCGGCCAAGCTATGCTCCTATTGTTATTATCTGTGTTCAGGCAGGTGTTGGTGCCTGTTAGGCAGCGCCAGCTGTTCCTCCTCTCTTAATTCATTGATGTGCTGGAAAAAAACGTTTCAAAAAGCAAAGACTATTTGGATACCATTTCTAAATGTCAGGTACGCCCAACAAAAATAAACAAAAAGAATCGTTTCTTATAATTACCCCTTCCATGTTTCTGGATGTGACAATAAATGAAAGCAATGGAGAGTGATGAAATAACGCCTTTGGGGCATCTATCAAGTGGTTCACTTGGCCACGGCCACTAGATTAAAAAAGGTTTTTTTTTTTATCCAGCGGCCGTGACTTGGCTAATGGAGCCCAAGAATACCACAAATATAAGCATCTTCTCGCAATCATATTTTTTATGCGTGCAATTAACCTTTATTGGCTTTGGCATTAGAAACCATACAAAACGCTGAACCGCATTTATTGCATGACCGATGAACCGTTTTTAAATTAAATTAGCACTCACGATGTTTTTAAATTTTAAAAAGGAACGGGCTTCTTCAACAAACTGCGACAATCATTTTGCTGCTCGACAACTAACTTCAAAATCTCACGTTCAGGTTGGCGTATCATAGCCTCAGTTGCTTTTACGCAATAAAAGCATACATGCCTAACTGAATTACATTGTTACGAGTGACTCCCTAGGAGTAAAGGAGAAGACGACGGTCGCCGGGACGTTGCGCATAATACTTTGTTGGCTTATTTGCCAAACTCTACCTGCAAATAGTCCGTGCACCAACCGCGCCTGACATCTTAGGTATATGTCGTCCTCATCACAGTATTATTTCATACAATACCTACCTAATGACGGGCTTTCTTGTGATTTTCATTAGGAATATTAAGTAATTACCAAAAAATTTGGCAGCGAAAGGGTGAAGTATTGGTTGCAATACTTTAAAGTTGCACTGCAGTCCCTCGAATGGTGCCCGAACTATACGCGAGTGCAAGATGTTGGTGCCACGCAACACGTAAGTAAACTGCTCCCGTGCAGGAAAAGAGCGCGCTGGTGGGTACTAGGTGGCTCACAACGCCGGCGATGAGGAATGTGACCAGTGGCTTGCTTGTTGCTGGTTTGCGTATATCACGTCGATGGTGCACTGAGATCTCCATGTAAGTTTACAGGTAGTGCCATTCCATCTGTCTCTCTACTCTCCTCCTCTAATCCTCCTTCTATATAGAGCAGAGCTAGCGCCCTCAAAACGTTTCAAACCTCTGAATACGCGTCTCAAAAGAAATAGGCACTAGTTCGTGCTATACTACGAGTACATTAATACGAATACTCTTTTTGAAATACTATTCCGCGCAGTAAACACTTATTTACGCACATCTGGGTGCAAATTGTGCTAGGTAAAAAAAAAACTTTCATACCTTTTCATTTATTTACTTTTATTTATTAATTTATTTACTTCAATACCCTAAGGCAATTGCATAGGGGTCATTCAAATGAGTGACATATATGCAATTTCAAAACAAGCCACCCCGAATACAGAATTACAAACAAAGAACAGGGTTTCTATCAAAAATGGAACACAGTCAGCGTGTGATTAGAACCATGGTGTCCAGAATAACATAGTTCAGTGCAGAGAAAAAGTAAAAAAAAAGAAAAAAAAGCAATATTGTATCCAAGTACTACGGACAGCTACAGATCAGTTTGGTAATTGGGCTTGAAAACATTGCGATGGTATATGCATGGAAAAAAACACAGCAAAGTAGATAATGTAGTAACATAGTAACCATGTTTTTTTTCCCTTTCTAAGTAGCCTAGTTTCTAAGTAGTAGCGCCGAGTGAAATAATGATGGATCAGCTATCTCAGCCATATTAGACGGAAGCGAGTTTCATTCGGTTATGCACAATGGCAAAGGCGAATTCTGGTATTTCATTGCCCTGGCAAAATGGCGGGAGCTTTGTGCACATGATCGAGACGTGTTGTAGTATGCGGTGCTGGTAGAAAATGCGACTTGGCGAACGATGTGTTGCTGTGGTGAAGGTGAGTAGATGAACCAAATTCGGGCATATCGCCTGCGCACGAAAATTGTAGGAAGACGAACTTCTGCTTTTAGTGACAAAATGCTTACAAAACGCAAATAGGATGCGTGACAAATGGATGGCTTTGTTCTGAACGATTTCAGGCATGTTAGTAAGGCCTATCAGGTTAGGATGCCATATGGTAAAAGCGTATTCTATTGAATTCAGAATGGATTATTTGAAAGCGTGCAGTCTTGTATCTTTATTGGCAAAATGTAAGCGCCATTTAAGGAGGCCCAGATTCTTGTAAGCCTTATTAGTGACGTGCTTGATATGAGAAGCCCAGCTTACACCTGAAGTTAGCAGGACACCCACATACTTCAATGACGGGACTTCTTGAATAGCTGAGTCAGTGGTTCAAGAGAGTTAGAACACATAGAGGGAATGGTACTAAATTTTACAGGTTTTCTTTTTCTACAGTAATTTCTATTTGCCAGTTCCTGCACCATTCCTTTACACATGATCGACCAGATTGTATTTCTGTGACATTGTCTGGGCGAGCTATTATTTTATAAATCACGCAATGCACTGCGAAAACACGGTTCGAGGAATACAGGGTGTTTTTTTTAGCTGCAGCAAATTTTTTAAATTAGAAAGATATATATGTTGGTCACGTTTTGTTTAGCATTCGAGTGTACGGATTGGCGGCCTCTAGATACAGAGAAATTGCCGCACTTACGTGCGCAATTAGCGAAGTTACGGTAATTAACTGCCTAATTATCAACAATAGGTCGCTACAGTAAATGAGTACTTTGGGGCCCGTCCTCGACGCTACCTATCCAAACGATTCAATTTTGCAAAGTGGAGTTCATGTGGGAGCTACGCGAACAATTATTTCGCCTTGGCAGGCTCCTTGAAACCGAAACTGGCCGCAAAAAGAGCGTCTGTGTCGTCGATGTCGCTAATCCGTACACTCGAGGCCGCCAATCCATGCACTCGAATGGTAAACATAACGTGACCAAGATTTATATTTTTTCTAATTTGAAAATTTTAAACACTCAGACTTGTATATGCTACGAAAGTTGGCCAAGGGCAACGAAAATGAATCTATGGGTGATGGATTCTTCTGCATTGTGCCATTGAGCAGAATGCTGTCAAGGCAGAATGCTGTCCTGGCACCGCTACGTACGCGATTGAGTGAAACGTTGATGCCCGTTCTCTTTGCTTCTTTGTTTTTTGAAGCGAAACGAACTCCACATCTGTGGAAACCCTTTAAGCCTCCGCGTGCGGGCCACGCATGCGCCGTAGATAGCGGGACAGCATGGCGGTGACGACAGCGAAAATGCCGGTCGAGCAACGATATAATTGCTATCGCAGTAAAAAAAAAAAAGAAATCGGCCTGAAACTTAAAAGACTGGTTACGCAATCACCTTGTGCTTCGTATGTCTATTTAGATATCACATGTTCGTCTTCTTTTTTCTGGGGTTTTACGTGCCAAAACCAGTTATGATTATGAGGCATGCCATAGTGAAGGACTCCGGTTTAATTTTGACCACCTGGGCTTCTTTAAAATGCTAGTTACAGTAGTAGCGATAGCGAACTAGGAGTTTATAAACAAGATATAAAATAACAGCAAATACAGGTAACAACCAACGAGAAGGGACATTTGTAATCTTAAGTGTACAGGGCGAAGGTTAAATGTAGACGAGACAAAGGGCGAGGCGTTTCACGTTCGCGCTGTACACTTACGATTATGATACACCAACTTGCCAAAACAGCCGCCCTGTTTAGGTACACTTATCATTTAAATACAAAAATATTCGTCTCGGTTAGTGCCACCGAAGAAAACGTTACTGCTGCGCAGGTAATGTGTGCGGGTTCTCATTACTGTGCTTTGGAGTGAGAGGTCACGTAACAAATTTCCGGCCACGGCGGCTGAATTTCGACGAGGAGGAAATGGAAAAAAAAACTCTTATGTATTTATACATATTTAGTTTCATGTTTAGTAAGCTGTGTTGGACAAAATTCTTTAGGACCCCTTAACGACGATATATTTCATTGCAGTGCGCGTCTCCTGGAGTTCCCTAAGAGGGATTGGCCGACGGCCGAAAGTAGAACTGTTGGGGGGAGGTCAGCTGCCAACTATCGCGGCCAGCCGTGGAATGAAAAAAGTCAGGCCAAGGTCCTTTGCCAACTAGATGGGCACATCAAAAAGACGTGGGACCGAGCTTGCAGATACGACCGTTCTCCAGGGCCAGCTGCGACCGGTTGGTATGCCAAGTTGGAACTATACGTGATGCCGAAATACGTTGCCAACGTACTGTCTCAGGCGCATTCAAAAGCAATTTTGTGCCTTTCGACTACAACGTGAGGCTCGCGAGTGCCTAACTTATAATAGCTGAATAATAACTGATATCGGGAATGACAAGTGCCTTTTTTCCACTTTATCATATGAAGAAGGGGTTTCTTCATGGCTGAGTTGAGTGCAGCATATTGCCTTCCCGAAACCCGTGTGCCACACAATGTGTCTACATTCCGTTTTCTTCAATAGTTCCTTGCCTATATGTCATTTTGCATCGCGTATGGTTGCTTCTCTACTGTGATTTTTTGTAATGGCACCAAGCCTTGCGTTTATTGCAAGGCAAGTACATCCACAGTCTTCTTAAAATGAGTATTCATATCTTGACAACGAGGATTCATTGATCCATTTCTTCTAGTATAAGTGCCCAGGGTTATGTGGAGCTTCGGCAATTTGTGCGATTTCTGTAAGAAAACTGTATTGTAATATATTTTTAGATGTATATGCTCTGTGCGTGTATGTTAATAGTGTGCATGCTGTGCAGCAAGAAGCATGCATGCTTGGGTGTTATCGGTAAATAATATGCCGCTTCATAAGTACAAGGCATGCAGGAAATACGTATAAGCCCAATGTAGGCTGAGACATAGGCCGACCTACAAATTGTCGTGTGCCAACCCAGTCAAAACACTTCGTCTGTAGGAAATCCGAATCATGCCTTAATGTCCGTGCATCATATTCGAGACAAATATGACATCCGCTGGCCGTTCAGTTTCGGATATCCCATCGCTGATGTCCCAACGGTTATACCACGTTGACCTCTTTCGGCATACGCGTGAATATTTGTCCTCCATTTGAGGCCTCGTCAGAGTTTCCTCGTAAAAGAATTATGTTTTCACGCATGTCTGAATTATTATCCTAATCTATCGTGTCTGCAGCTCGTGTGTTGGTTGCACTTTACAAATTTTCTGAAGCAATTTACCTTGAAAACTTCATTTAGTTCAATAAGTCACTTGACGCGTAGGTGAATGAGGAGCGTATGTTGCACTTCTGCACAAATGCGTGCGTGCATAACATGCGCACAAAATGTCCTTGATGCATAGGCTGCGACGGTAACCGACACTATAGCAATCACTGTGCAAAAGGTCCTAACATGTCCGTAAAATGCATGCACAATGTCCCCATGATTTCCCTCGCGGATGTGCAAGGGATGTCCGCAGTACACGAAAGATGCAGCCGAACAGTCATGTCAGAGACGCCCGCCGAACCTGATGGACATATCCCTAGGATATCCATGTCCTTGCAGTAAATGTTCATAAGATATCCACAGGAACGTATTGTTGTAAATACGATGTTAGATTCGATGCAGACCCGGACCTAAGACGACCTGGAAATTTTCGTGAGCCATGCTAGGTTCGATGCAGGTCAAGACAGGGGCCGGCCTTCAAATTGTAAGGTGCCACGCTACGTTTCACGTAGGCCCATACATGGCTGACGTCCTAATAGTCATGGGATTTGCTGAATTTGAAGTCGGCCAGGTTGGCAGACATGATTGGCCCTAGGTTGGCACCCTAATTATCGGTCAATCTAATGCCGATGTCAATCCCCTAAGAACTTTCCAAACGAAATGGCCAAGCATACGCCTCTCGTGTCGCGATTGGCCACCACACACTTGCCCGACATTGGGCGGAGAAATGGTTGCCCATTGGGTCATTTCCCACGAATAAATGAACCATATAGAACCAAAATGTATTCAGTAAAGCGTCCTTATGAAAGACAGATTATATTGTTTTAGAACTAACCAAAGCAGCATACTCGTAATATTAGGAAATTGGAGAAAGCGCAGATCATTTAGTACCCTTTCTGTAGCCCTAACACAGGAAAGAATATGAAACACACATTGAGCTGACGTATTGTTGGTGTACATGAGGCTGACAGACACCAATATATTCCACTGATTTTGAGAGCGACGAGCTGACTACAGTTGGCATGGTAATGACATGTCTACGAGATGTGGTGCGTTGCAAAACAAGTACGGTTCAAATTATACCAGCCCAGTACACTCTACGTTTACTTTTACACTTACTTGTTTGCAATTATATTCATGTTTACCAGAGTAATGCATACATCTTTCCGAAAACATACTATTTCATCTATTTGAGCCATATGCTCAAATAGATGATAAGGATTATCCATGAACAATGTGCCTAAGGTAAGCGTTGCAATTCATGCCATAAGGAATTTTCTTTTTCAATTTAATTACCATCTTTCAAGCGCAATATTTTCTCCAGAAATCTAAGGAAAACATTATATAGTCAACAAAACAAAATGCAGTCGAGACAGAAGAAAGTGGTTCGAATGTGAATTAGAGGGATAGCCGGATTTCCCGCCACGCCTGGGCGGGGGCAAAAAAGCATGTAACTCCCAATCATTTAAATACGGAACTCTAATAAACGTCCGGCTCATCCTTTCAATTTTGTTTGTATGCATTGCTCTCTATACAGGTATATGCGGAAAACGCCTGATGAAGTCGGCTTGATATATTCCCAGAAAATTACTGCCAAATTAGTCATGTCTTCCCGAGCTGCAGTCAGTAGAACATTTCGCGATAACGGCTCTTCCGCTGCTGCCCACGATCCTTTATTACTCAACTTCGTTTTTTTCCTTCCCTCGTCCCTATAAGGGCTGCTATAACGCCTCCAGTCTTCTCATAATAAAAATCATTTGGGGTGAATGCGATTAGCCCCAATGATTGTTTCGGGAAACGTGCACATTTTGTTTTGTACGTGGCGCGCAGACACGCAATATCCCATGAGGTGCAAATGAACGGCATTACTATCATTATCTTCTTTCTCAATCGCAAGGTATTTTTTTCTTTTTATTGCAGTGACATGATTCTCGCCTTGTCTATTTAGAATACATTCAGTACGCTAAACTATGTGAAGTGCCGCCAAGCCAACAAGCCTTGTGCCAAGAGGGGGAAGAAGAGACAGATGAAGAAGTTCCGCATTAAATGGTTGGTCAGAGAGCCTTTTTGCACGTCTCTGCGTTTTGGCACTACCGTTAATACCTGCACCTTACACGTGGTGACATTACGACCGCACGACCCGAAGATGGACGTGTATACATCCGAAGTTATCCAGCTGACAAGGAACAACGGATCAAGCTGGACGCCAGTGACAAAGCACCCGAACTTCTGTGGATGGAAACCAAGACAGCAATACCAGCGGGACCACTCCATGAACAAGGAGCCGAGAGATCAAACGTCAGTGCAGAACACTGCGTCACGTACTTCCGCATTGGTAGCATATACAGGTAGTGTCTTCAGGCTATCTAGGCGGTGATGCTTTAATGATGCAAATGCAGCAGAAACATCTGGAGCAGTAGGCAGCACTTATTGCTGGGTTAACCAAAGCACTGCAGTACAAAGCCAGATAGCTAAAAGAAGTAATCAAACCAGACCTTTTTTATTGCAGTTCAACAGGTCTAGCGCGATGGCTGTGTATTTACGAGTTCGCCTGTGAAGTGAAACGCTGGGAGAGTGACAGTGAAAAGATACCCCACAGACGCTAGTTTTTGTCGAGCAATGAGCAAAAGTGGTAGTACCTGCGCATTGTAGAAAATTCCGGTGATGAGTGGAATCAACGGAAGGCAAGCTTAATTGCGTCATTCCGTCATTAATGGGTTCAAACTTGTGAAAATGCAATTTCCTACAGAAAACAAACATGGCAGCATACTGAACTATTGTTTTGAAAAAGGGTGGTTGCTTCAGCTAGCCGACGCAGAGCTTCCTGACACGTCTAGTTGCACCACTCCTTATACTTGGAATGAACCGGGAGTGCCGGCAAGAGTTTCTGTTTCACCAGATTAATTGCCAAGATGAACTACATCATATACTGAAGTACATCGTCCCCTAAAGCGCTTCTCATCCCCGACTTCATGCAGCGGTCGCATATATCCAATGGATGCAGTATCTGGAAGGAGCCGTTGACATTAACCTGGAATGGAAGAACCCTTTTTCGAACCCTCCTAGAAGGAACTCAAGCCATTAGGCAAGAGCGATACTATCTGCCTCGTTACGTCCAACGTCCTTCACGCTCAAATGAAAATCAGTGAAGAAACGTAGACATTTCAGTTCACACAAGTGCATCTGTGAGCTTGATAAATGCAACTTCAATCAAGAAGGATAACGTGCACAGAGCTAAATTGATTGAAGTTCACAGTTAGGATGGGAGAACGCGCCTTCTTCGATACTAGGTGTAATTTCAAGGCGCTAACACGGACACGAAGCTATCGTAATGCCTGACGCTGATTTTAACTGTACACTGACAACACCCAATATGAAATGCTGCGGGATTAACATTTTTACAGTGGGATGACCTCGCAGTTGAATTTGAGTTAAATTAACCTTGTAGGGATAAAAAGAACAAAAAAGCATTGTTAAATGCGCGGATAAAATCCCAATTGCTTACCCAGATTTGAGCGTTGGTGCCAATCCGCCGGCTAAGTCAGTCCCTTTAAAGTTTCCAAACATTTCTGTTGTACGGGAAAAGCAGTAGAGTCTTTCACATTATGGTAAAACACGGCCTCGACAGGAGCGGTAGCAAATCCTTGGAAGTGGGAATAAAGCAGTAGCTTACGGGTGTTCTTTTGTTCTAACCTTTGGTTAATATTGATGATTGGTGGTGCTGGCTAACACATCCAGGGTTAGTTCTAGTCAATATACATAATTACCCAAGGAAGTGGATGGGAAAACGGCGCCGTTGTAGCTCAATTCATAAGATGATGGCACGCGTAATATGAAGACGTGGATTTGTATTCCACGTGCCCCCGGTTGTCTTTTTCATCCACTTTGGTTGCCATTCATCTATAATATATTTGATTTATTTAGGAACAACAAATAATTTCCCCTATGCTGCCCATCGTAGCATGGTTTGAGCACTTCTTATGATTTGACTGATAAAAATTGGAGGACGCTTAAGCTTCGCCTTTAAGAGTGGAACGCGATCGCGTTATCGGGCCCCGTTCGAGCCCCGTTATCGGACCCCGTTGTAAGCTGGCTTTCCCACTGCAATTATGAACGTGGGAAAGCCAGCTTGCAAAGACCAAGCTTACACCGATCCCCTTAAAGTCGGCTTCAGTTCTGAACAGAAATGCATCGCTGGGAAGACGTTTTTACAGGGGCAATATAAATCGTGTTATATTAAAATCGGAAGGCCCTAGCACCTTTATTTTTATTATTTTATTAATTGCTTGCTATTGCCCCGACGCGCGCGCGTGTCGAAAACGCATTAGGCAGGCGAAGTGCCAATTTGACCTCCCCAGGATGCAAGCGCCATCTGGATATCATTTTCGGAAGTAAACTACCCAAGGGGGGCGCGCAGCTGTAGGTCTCGTAGAAATGCTGGAAAGGGGGTTTGTGTTTCAGTTTCCTCGTTGCAAAGCTACGTTTTCTCGTATTTGGCGCTGAGCCGTGCTCCCTCAAGGGCTGCAGAAGATAGCGCCAACCTTTCCCTTTCCCTCAAGAACCACTTATCATCATCATCATCATCGTACATTAAAATTGCAATCCGGCGCCAACATGTCTGTAGGTTGCGCATAAGTCGTACATTACTGTTTTTCTGGTGGATTTCACTGTGAGAAATTCAATTTTTGTTCAACACCTTGCACCTTGTGGAGGGACTGCGTGATTGGGGTGGTTCGGGATGATTTTCTCCGCCACGGACGCCGACATCACACGCCGACGCCGGATTTTATGCGAAATGGGACCCTTAAAGTGGCGGTCCCACTCCGGCAGCACGAGCACCCCATTTTGAGTACGTTTGGAGCAACCATGGCGGCTCTTCTAGTTAGGATATAAAGTTGTATATACCATAACAAAGCTTAATTCTTGTAGATTCCAACTATATATAATATAAAGAAATTGATTAATGTGATTTGAAAATAAATTTTCAAGAACAAGCATGAGATACATGAGTTTTGCGAGCTGTGTCTCACTTGTGACCATATTTTGAAGAAAATACTGCACTTACTGCATTGCGGCCTGCTCTGCAGCTTTAGCACATATTTATCTATTTCCTAGACGCAGCAAAATAATGTTGAATTCTTACTTTTTGGATAACTTGCTTTTGAAAATTACCAAATATCGCAATCTTCTGTTGTAAACAGCCCGACACGCTCAAGGAAGCAAAATTTTGTATAAATTAGAGTTCAAGGAATTTCCATTTAGGACGCAAAATTTCATTCCCGTACCTTTATTAGTTTTAAACCACAGCTTCGTAGCTTTAGTACCTTCCCGCAAAAAATGGGCAAAAGTAGAACCAGAATTCTAAATATTCCTCAATCTTGGTCGCATCATTAGGAAAACTAATAAAGGTACATGAATGAAATTTTGCGTCCTAAATGGAAATTCTTTGAACTCTAACTTTTCTAAAATGTAGCTTCCTTCAGCATGTAGTTGTCGGGCTGCTTACAACAGAACATTGCGATATTTGGCAATATTCAAAAGCAAATTATCCAAAAAGTAAAAATTCAACATTTTCAACAGCTCAATTGGTAAGAGCATCACACGCCTAATGCGAAGACGTGGGTTCGTATCCAACATTCGGCCGCTTGTTTCCGTATTCACTCTCATTTCCATAAATTTTAAATTTCTCTATTCAATAAAGAACAACAAAAAAGGTGAAAGCTAGCACTAGGCCATGCAAAGCTCAAGACACAGCGAAGCTGGCCGATTGATTGCGTTTCTTGGTTGTAGCTAGGTTGTTAAAGCTAAACGGCTTGTACAGGAGTGTAATTAGTTGCAAACTAATTCTAATAATGACATTTACTGATATCAGATAATCAATTTAAAGTGTTTTTGTTCAGCAGGAAAGTGGCAAGTTATATTTTTGTATTGAGACCCTATAGCGTCAACAGGAACTTTGCTTTTACTTGTTGAAACACCAGTTAGCGTTAGTGAGACAATAACCGCTAGGCGTTCATTTATTCGTACGACGGAAAAACTTTCCAGAGTTCTACAAGAAATATATGCGCTGCCCCACAAAGTGGTAAACGAACTTTACATTCCTCTGGGAAGCACACAAAGGCACACATTTCTAAGGAGCCCGGGACGCTTTGACACAAGGGAAGGAAGTGACAAGACGCAACCAACCATCACGGAGTGATGAGCGCACAGGCACGCTTACTTGAATGACGGGAGCTATCCAAGTGAAGCAAGGAGCGGCGTTGCTTCAGTAACCCGTAGGAAACCCTCTCCCTGGGATCCCCGACTAATGGCACAGAATTTGGGCTCTCTTCCGCCTGAGTGCCCCTGGCCCGGCGTTCGAAGTCGTATGCAAACGAGCGCTGACCGGATGGCGCAGTGATCTTTTTGGAGAGCACGCAGCATAATTAATCGTGGAACGCATTCCCCGTTGCCCAAATGTGCGTGGCCTTTATGGCATCTTAGAAAGCCATGCCGAACAACAGGAACAGTAAAGGCCCAATTATAACTTCAGGGCTAATTAAAAAACAGAAACGAGACCGCCGAAAACCACACATAAGAGACATTTTGGCCTTATTTTCAGTGCAAGCTGTGCTTCTTGATGAATTCTGTTTTCTTACTGAACGGCCTTTGGATTGAGATATGTACTTCTTCGTCCAAATTACTCCTCAGTTTTGATAAAGACGATGTCTGGCACCCTATATGAAATGATTTTTTTTTGTTTATCCTTAACAACTTTATAGTAAGACATTTCATATATTTCTTGCTTTGCAATGGTTTCACAAATACTTGTATTTCGGGTGCGTATGAATACAAGCGGCTGCCTCTGCTTTGACATTGCATCTACATTCCGTGGTACGAGCCAGGATAGTGGTTCATCATCATAATCAAGGTGTCTGGGTGAGAATGACGTTTCTTATAACTCGCATTCTGCAAGCGTTGATTTAGTGTGGTGTGTGACTCATGCCCTGCGTATGAGGGAGTGGCATGGCGCCAGCTGGCATGCCAGCTCCGACTACAATTTGTATTTCTGCAAGGTGTGTTCATTATGTTTGTTGGTACATGGCCGTGCCCATTTGCTAAAACCTATTGAATTCTCGTCGCCGCAAAGAAAATGCATCCTGTTGACGTGCTTATCTTCGGGGGAGACAATTGCAAGACAAAAGATAGAAGAATACGCCCCTCCTTCTATCACTGCGAAATGCAACAACCACATGTAGCGTAGACGACGTCAATCGCTCTTGCGGATTTCAATACAACTGCGCCTGAATTAGTCTCCAAGGAGAAAGAAGATTTCTACCGGCGTTGGGGCAAGGTAATGGCCTCCTCGCATGGAAAGCCGTGAACTTGGCCTAGTGACTTGGCCGCCAATCCAAGACGGTTGCTGATGCCACATAACCGGTGGCCTATAAGCGAAGAACATGCTTCTCTGCGCGAAGACCTCCGCATCCCGAGGTCACCTGACTGCATCCACTTTGAAGTCGGGCCTACTTAAGGAGACCGCCATGTACCATGCTCTAACAATTCAGAGCCCTTACCCTGTCAAGAAAATGGGGTAAGCAAAGCTTGTGGCAAGACGATGCTATCGCAGGCATTCCGCTTCATTTGCCCTAAACTCAGGGTTTCGTTTGCCCTAAACTCAGGCCAAACACTGACGTTTGGCCTCAACATAGCGCTCCCGTAACTCGGGGTCCGCAGCTCTTCGCTGACGTTTCGCCGGGGCTTCGGAAACCCTCACGCTAAAATTAGCACTTCGTCGACGAGCCCTTTCTCGAGCGAGTTCGCGGCGTCATAGCTCAAATGCAGCCTGCTCTTCCGCGGAACGCACAACGCGCGGCCTCCCATCCGGACCTCGAAACTGATCTGGGGCGAAGGAATCCTGGGGGAGCACGTGCCAACCCCCTTTCCCGCCATTTTCCTCCCCGCGACACACCAAACGACCCTGATTGGTGGCGCGCGTGACGTGATTCGGCGCTTTCCCTTTACCTACTCTTTCTTTCCTTGCTTCTTTCTGTCTTGCCCCTGGCTCATACCCACATATCCCTGGCTCATACCTGCATATCCAATGCGGGTATGCGCCATACGTGACTTTTTGCGTCACTACGCTGACACAGAAATCTGTAACGCAATAGAAGCACCACTTTAAAATTTCGCAGAGTTTGTTATGTTAACCCAAAGACGACTTGAAAACGAAAGTAGGAGTGCGGATGCAATAACGACGGGCCCATGACGTCCTTTGTTTCACAATCTTTCTTTTTCACATGCTCTTTACTTTTATCATGTGATATTTCCATATTTCACGCACGCAATTCCTCGTAGTCCATCGGCAGGTCAGACATGTTCCGACCTCTTTCTGTAACCACGATGTCATCGTCCGAACGACAGAGATGCTCGAACCACACTCCATCACTTCGGCTTCTAGGAGGCGCCAGCTGCTCTTAAATCAACTGGCGCTGAAAGTAGCCGTTGCTATATACACGTCCATCACCGACGTACAAGTTCCTCTTCCGCCGTGCCCAATGCCGCACGCCCAATGATGTTCCCAATGACGTACGCACTAGGCCACACCTTTAGTGAGCGAGATGACTGCGACGTGACGTGTTGAATCACGCACGCACTAGGCACTCCTTTAGTACGTCAGAACAGTCGAACAGCCGTGGGTTAAGGGAAGCGTGCTCGTCTCCCCCTCCGGAGGTGAGGGCTCGATTCCCACCCATACCGAGATGTACCAAATTTTCTTTTCAAAGCTAATAATTTAATTTGTTTACAGGAACTTCCCCGAGAAATGTGACGCCTATTTGAGCATTGTTTGACGTGTTCTTACTCTTTGCGGCGTCGGCCATTCTTGTGCCGTTCGTGCCACCGACGCATTTTCGCTCAAGAACTTTGAAGGTCGACTGAACGATGAGAGATATAAGCCTTTCAAGTTTTTACAACCAAATGTCGTCATCTCTGTCCGCTTGAAGCCGTAGTAGCGCAAAGAAGTAGGACAAAGAAGCGGAGAGGACACCACGGGACACCATGGCACCCTTGGTGCCCTCTCCTGCTCTTGTTCGTGTTTCTTTGCACTATTATGGCTTCACTGCGTATCAACAAACTGGCCCAAGAAGGGCGTTGCGAAAACCACATACTACGGAAAGTTTTAACAACGAAGCTGTTTAAGCCAGACGTAATTTGTGGTTCGTATCAAGAAACTATCATCATCAGAAGAAATAAATAAAAGAAAATAAACTTTCTTGCTGAAGCGGGATTCGAACGCGCGTACCCATGGTCCCAAGGCGAGCGTCGTAACCACTAGGCTATACAGCCATTTTTTATTTATTTCCAGACATTCGGCAGACACAATAATACAAACTACTGCATCAGCTGACAATATTCACTTTCCCACCCCTGATCTTTTAGATTGCGGTTGAGATTACAAAACTTTCATTTTGACAAGAGCATCCATCAAGATCAATAGTTCATCGTCATAACCTAATTTCTGAAACACTTCACAAAGTTTACTCGCATTTTCAGTAAAGTTTACTGTTCTCGGATAATTATCACAATTCCTTACAGCCATGCGGTTTGTCCAGATGCTGTGAAGGCCGAGGAGAAAGAACGTGTCATAAGGTATACTGTCTTACCCTGTAGTTAAGTAACGAATACCATGTGGTGTTAACGGTAATTTGTTTTTAATAGTTCTTTGCATAATATCCCTAAACAAGACCGCACTCCAACAATCTAGAAACCCGTGTTCTATAGATTCTGGTTTCTTGCAAAGTAAACAGCTTGTACCCCATGGTAAATACTCTCCTTTTTCTTGTAGCCATGTTTTTACAGGCAAGGTATTATATGTAGTTTAAAAAAGAGCGTTTTCACTCCCCTTGGAACCGTCATTCATTTCACACGTTTAGCACATCTTTCCCTTGGCCTTCACGGTACAATAATCGATACAATGGTTCTTGGCTATACAGCCAGATTCTGCAAGCTAGGCTATACAGCCCCGCTTGCAGAACATGCATTTATGGGAAACTTATGATTGCGTTCGAGCGTCGTCGTCTTCGTCCAAAGCTAGCGCGTTCGCACGCGCTCGCGCCAATGCTTGGGAGAGAGATAAAGAAAATGAGAGCGAGAGAGAGAGAGACACACATTGACGGAGAGGATCTGCTGGAACGCGTTGTCGGCATTGCGACGTGGTGGAACGCTTTGTCGGTGTTGCAAGCTGCGCTATGCAACGTGCAGTGACGGCCGTAAGTCCAAGAGAGAGAGAGAGAGAGACACGCATTCACGGAGCGGGTCTGCTGGACGCCTTGTGGGAATTGCGGCCAGCTTCGCTTTATCTTGAGCTTGGCGCTGCCTACTGCAAGCTTTCGCCTTTTTTTGTTGAGAGAGCTCCGGTTATCCTGGGCCATTCTTGGCACTGTAGTAAGGTACCGTCAACCGCAAGAACTGACGGGACGCCGAATCCGCCAAGAAGCTGAATTCTCGCGAAGCGTGGACGCCCAGTTTCAAATTAAATGTTACAGCATATAGCAACCTTAGCCTCATTCACAGGGATTAATTAAGTTAGAAGTGTTATGCCTTAACAGTGCCGGAAAACCCATTTGCAGGAGGAACCGCATCCCATAAATTTTGCGGTTGACTGTACGCTTGCCTACAATGGGAATGTAATTGCAAAAGTAGACGGTTGCCTAGTTTGTAATAGGTATTGATTTCTCCTGTAGAAATAAGTCGCCGAGAAAATTCACGATTATCATGGGTTGTCAGTTTGCTAACTTTAAAAAAAAGCTAAACAACAAAACGTATTTAAGAAATGTATGTGAAATGTGGCATGTATTTTACATATCCTAAATTTTTACAAATCTGCATCGGCATTCCTAATGACTGTGGTGACATATAGATGTATAATTTTGCTTAAGAAGCGTCTCTACAGTTAGGTTGCTAAGCCGCTGATGCATTGTAACGAACTACACTTGTAATGAATGCCTTCCTGTATGACTGTCTTTTCGTATTTTATTATTGGCAATTTTTCTTGGTCAATCTTGCTAAGACCTCTGCACTGCAGTTTTTTTATTACCCGCTTTATCTATTCCAGCAAAAAAAAAAACTGCAATGTATAAATTGCGGTTTCAGGGGCCGTATATACTGTATTGTAGTGATAGTGATTTCTTGTATTTTGATTGTGTATCAAGTACTTCGGAGTTCATATTACTTCAGCACCCATTTAGGACACTCACAAATATATGACAGATTTAGCATGTGAAAGCCTTTTGTTTGGATTATGCATAAATTAAATGGTCATGTTAAGTCCATATTTTTTTGATGAACACCCTGGGGGTACGGAGACGAAAAAAAAGGCACTTGTGCATTTGGGTGCCACCAAATTTTTTCAGTGCCTTGTCCGTCGCTGCTTTTTTTTTTTGCCTGTTATACATTTATCAAAACAATACATTTTCCTGCAAATTCACGTACCGCTATGCAGTTCTCAAACGTGTAATAATTTGTAACATGAAACATACGAGCGGAATATTTGCACCTTATAGGACGTTGAAAAGAATGCGCATCAAAATTACTGATTTGCTCGCTCCTGAGCGCTCAGGAGCGAGCCGCTCTTTTGAAGAGCGAGGGAGCCATGGTTTAGTAAGTGAGCGGCGGTTCTTTCAGAAAGAGGAAGCCGGCTGGGCTCTCTCTCGTTCTGTGAGCGTGAGGAACCGTTCCTAGAGAGCGCTCAGGAACGAGCCGGATCTTTTGAGCCGCTCTTTTGACGAGCGATTGAGCCGTGGTTCAGTAAGTGAGTGGCGATTCCTTCGGAGTCAGGAAGCCGGTTCTCTCTCCTTGAATGAGCCGTGCCGAAGCGTTCCGTCAGAGCTGGGTCTTCTGCTGGGTTTCGATTTTTGACCGACGAATGGTGGCCGGTACTCGCTCGCACTGGTACTCGCTCGCAGTGTGTGGTGTGCGCAGCCGTCCCTTTGGTTTTTTGTGCGTCCTATGGCGTCGCACCCGATGCCACCGAGGGGAGAAGTAAAGAAGTCTTAATTGGCAAAGGATGCCATCGTTCATTGCCTGCTGCTGTTCGAACGATGTCTCACGACTCTCACCGATCGCACATCGTGCGCTGGTCCAATAACACTTCGAAGATGGTCTTCCGTGTCTCTAAAGACAACAGGTGAGCGTACAGTTTACGTCCTGGTCTTCATTTGTGCTAATTAGTGTAGTCATGAAAATGTCGCCCATGACATCCACTTCAGTGCATTTTCTGTACGTGTATCATTAGCACGTCATTAAAACGAGGCCAATGATCTGTTGTGTTATAATAGAACTTCATTTCTTTTTTTTTTTGTCCTGGCGTATGATGGCATGATCGCCAGTATCGCGCGTGCGCTCAAGAGAAAAAAAATTACTCCATCTCCCGCTAAAGGGAACCATGTGTGGATGCGAAGCAGCGGGGAGATGGTTAGCTTGAGCGGGAGATGGTTTCGCGGCAGCGGCCCGAGCGTTCATCGCGGCGCTGCACAGGAGAGAATGAGGACCGCGCGCTCCCTCAATTTCATACCGCGGAACTACCGTGGGGCCCCCATCGGAGTATGCAGTTGTCGCACCACCTGTCGTGCGCGCCGCTCCCGATCTCTAGAGGAGAGAAAGGGGGGGGGGAGCGTAGGACAGGAGAGAGAGGGGGAGGGGAGGCGCATGCGCTGTTGGAGTGTGGGACGCCGTGGAACGGAGGGACGGACAAAGCCCCCGCCATACGCTGCTTTGTATCTAAAACGAAAGGTATGTGCGGCAGTTTTGTTGATCTTTCGTATGATTTTTGCATTGTACTTCAAGAAATTATTTCTACATTCATATTGCATGGCGTTACAGCTTACTCATATTAGAGTGTACGTACGTATGTGAATAAATGAAAAAAAGTTAAAACATATTGTACAATCATTTTGTGTTCTTATTTTGACAAAAGTTGATTTTAAAGTACCACAAAAACAGACAAACTTCTGTAATGACGATGAAGTTGCATATTTCCTTTTCAGAAAAAAGTACGTCGCATTCTGCCTGTCACAGTATCATAAGCATTTTATCCCCAATATCAGAAACGAAAGTTTCATTACAACTAAAAATTCGCGCTTTTAATATATGTAAAAATATTCTTTAAACATAGCGAGAATACCGATAACACGTTTATTAAGTTATGCATATTTCGCTTTTTTTCAAAGCCAGATAACTATAGAATATGCAAAACACAGGTTAAACTTTCAAGTGAACTGGTGAGCCGTTCAAATGAACCGGTTCATTTCAGTGAGCTGAGCCGTTCGGAGCCGCTCACTGAAGTGAGCCATTTTGTCCATCCCTATTTGACACGTAAAATGCCAGAAATAAATTTATTATTACTTAAAAATCAAGAAATAATTTTTTTGTTCTTAAACACTTTATTGTGAGAAACTGTAAACAAAAGGTCAAGTATTAAAATGCGGAAACGTAGCATACAAGGAAGGGCTAACTTTCTGGCATTTCATATACTTGTTAGTCTGTCAAGCTACTCCTTGTTCCAAGCCTCTGATATAATCAACACTGCGAAAAATAGCATTAAATTACATGAAGCGACTATAAACTACTACGCCGTCTGGTCAGATTCCCAATGATTGGACTTTCTCCTTCGGATATTGTAGGTTCTTACTTATATTACCAGCCCTGATGAGCAAATATTTGATTCATTATGTCAAGTTATCTACACGAATGTTGATGTTAACCAAAGACTGCTTTTTTAACGATTTGTGTTTGCATTGCTCTGCGTTGGTTTCATGTTCACTATTTTTGTCGCCAGTCTTCTGCAAGGCAACCATATCGTTCTTGTAACTTCTTTTTTCGTGTGTTTGTGGGGGGGGGGGGGGCGAGGTTGTGTATGGTGTGCATGCGTGGGCATTTCTGTGGGTGCCTATTTACATGTGTGTGTTGCATGCGTGCTTGCGCTTGTCAACAGACGTGACTGGATCACTACAGTGTTTTGCAGCCTATGTAGGCATTTGCGGAAGCGTTATGTGCGCGGTTGTATTCGTTGAAACAGAAGTTCCATGATAAGGCGGTTTATTGTTATCTGTGATACACAAATAAATGTCATCTCCTACTAGCTGCAACTATGAGTGATCGCCCGTCTGATGTGTTCGTGGTCGTGCTGCTGGTAGTAAATGTTGTGTGCAGCTTTACCCATTTTGAATGTACTGTACGATTCGTACACACAGTGAGCAAGAGACTGCCCCCCCCCCCCCCCCCCCCCCAGGTCGTATGATGCTGACAGGCGTGCATTCACATTCTCGCGTTCTGGTTCATTCTTCCGAAATTGTGATTTCCGTAGTAGTTTTATATCAGCCCCGAAGCACAAAGTAACACGTGATTTAGGCACGCGAGACGCGAGGGTGGCTTTTTTTCTTTCTTTCTTACTAGCTGCTGTGGACTAGATAAATCTTCGTCATTGTCGTCTATCGGCTGACGTGAATAATAGCAGAGCGGCTAAACTGTGACATCGGCCGTATCTTACGACTTGGACTTTGACCGATGGCCGTAGGCTTCCTGTCAGAATAGCTCGCGCTCAGTGATACTCCCCGCTTACCAGAGTCTGCTTTCGGTACTATCTCCTGCCACTACCGGCCATATCAATGTTTTTGTTTATGCTATGTTTTTGTTTCCTATGTTTAATTTTAATGTTCTTTTCACAGAAATGTTAGCTCAGCCTACAATACGCTGCCGACATTTTCTTGATGCATACTAGGCGAGAATGGCGCTAAGCAATGATGTATTGAATAATATAAAGAAAAAAAGAAGATCGAAATAAAAACTTGCACATGTTTGGTTGTGCATAGTGTGCCATTTTCCTAATTTTCATTGTCATTCATTATCCATGGAATTACAGCCTACAGAAAAGAGCGACCGCGTATCCGGTTATGCGAGTCGTTGACTGCAAACAGGTCGCATTCACGTCTGGTTTTATGCGAAAAAACAAAAAAAAAACCAAGAGAGAACACAAGACACGTGGGGTTTTTCACGGACAAATTGGCGGTGCGTGAAACGGGACCGAAGGAAAACCGTCGATGTTTGTGAAAGCTCAAAACTAGAGTAAATAGATATAGTTTGACGTTTACTGTCCGCTACGATTGAGCAGCTGCTCTGCTTCAGCGTAGCCAAGGACATCGCTTCTTTCAACGTAACGTTTTGGCGCCTGGGCCTTCGTACAGGCCAGCCTCATAACTTCTGTTCCTCACCATTACCAACTTGAAGCCTATTCTTATGTTCTTGAAGTGCCTCACCTGTAAATTTACCACAAGCCTTAGTCATTCAGCCAAGGATTCCACGACCACGATGACCTCCTCTTCCTTCTTTCCTCTTCATGTACTCCTCCCCTTCACCAAGGCGTAGAGCAGTGTTTCCAAAGATGCTGCAGAAATCAGAACCTCTATCTCTCTCCGCAAGCTATCTCTCTCGAACCTTTGAATGCGCCACCGTATCGTATGCACACCTCTGCTCAGCAGGACGATTATTATGTGTTCAGACAACGCTCATGAAAGCTGTGGAAGCCAAAATGCTGCCTTCACTCAGGCAGAGCTGACTGAGCAAAGCGTGATGGTGCGTCCACTTCGCTGCGTCACTATTGCTGCAAAACACACTGGGCGTACCTGGAGCCCTTTTGATTCTCGACCGTGCAGGCCGCCCATGCCGCATCAATAGCACGACAGCGCGACGGCGCAAATGCGACATTCTGACCTGCTTGCTACTACTACTACCAATAATAATAATATTAATGACACCATTGCAATCAATAGTAAACATTTTACGCACACATTGCTGGCGACAGATAGTCTGATAACATAAACAGCGTTAAAAAAAGTCGCAGTTTCGCCCGAAAGGCGAAGCATCAATTGCTATAGCAAATTTACTAGTAGGGTATACGGAGTAAGGATAGTAGTTTTATGGGCTGCAGAAACTTGTACACATTCGCTTACTAACAGAATTAACAAGCATGGTGTCAGCGCGCTCAACCAAACATGAATAGATCACACTCGATGACCACGGACAAGCACTGTCGAAACGCTGGCGTGAGCAAGCGCCGTTGGAGCAGTGACGGAAGGTTCGTGTGGTCTATCGCTTCAACGGAAACTGAGCGGCGAAAGCACAGCGCATACAAAGGTCAGAGGCGTGTGGACATCGCTTTAAAGATATGGTGCGCGCGACAACCCTCAGCTGCACAAAGTACGCAGTTCCTCGCAGAGTAGAAGCCGCGCACACTCCCTCCGCGCTGTCTTCCCGCTTTCTTCCTTTCGCGTGGGAGATTGAGTCGCCAGTTCCCCTTGCGCCCGGTCCCAAGATACGCATTTAGTGCCGCAGCTAAACGTCCCCTTCCCCTACCTCCCTCCCTCTCATCCCCCCCACGGCCTTTCGCACGATCGGAGACGTCATCTTTGCACTCCGCCGTGCGTTTGCTCTCCGTGAAAACGCGCGTCCCTCGCGCGCTTTCACTCGAACATACAGCACACGGTGCGCGGTGACGAGGTTATTGCCGTTGGACTTTTACAGCACCTCACGACGACGACGATGACGACGACGACCATGGTGACCGCGACGGCAGGAATGCGCTTGGACTGTCCATATAATTGCTGTCACAATGAAAAAAAAATGTCACTCTCTGAAATTTCCTCTAGCTGCGTATCTGTGTTAGTGGCTATGACATCAGGCGTGTGCTGGCACAAGGCTCCGGGTGCGGTATTCGACCACGATGGTCGCATTCTGATGGGGGCGAAATTCCAAGACCTTCGTGCACTAAATTGTAAGTGCACGTTAAACAACTTTAGCTGCGTGAAATGTATCCAGAGCGTTCCGATACACGGCGTGCATCATAACTCCAGTGTCGCCTTATCTCGTGAAACTCCACGAATTAATCAATTTTCGGCGTGTTGTCAGGACATCAGCTTTCAAACTTCTTAGTTTCCGAACTTTTGACCAACGATGCCAATACTTCTTCCCTTAAGAATTGCATTTCCTTGCTGCATGATCTGCTTTATGGTAAATCTCGTGGCACAGAAGATTAGAGCGCATGAGAAGCGCGGACATGCGCTTTTATAGAAGAAGATAAATTGAAGAAACCGAATCTTCTTTCCTTTTCACAGCATTTTTCTGCGCACCATCTTCCTTCCCGAGCCTCAATTTGGCGCACGTTGTTAAAACGAGGCGATGAAAAATGTATGGCACATAAGCTCTCTTTCTCTTAAATTTTGTATCTCCGAAGAATGGCTCGAACCTCTAAAAGGTCGTTAGCCTCTGGATAGTACACTTCACATTGAATTCTTGTTTTATTCCCTCTTCGTTTCGTATGAGCGCAGCCTTCCACTCTGTCGTAGCCCATAGACTGGGCTCATATTCGACGCAAAAATATGCGCTGTTCGAATAATTTTCATCGTGAGCAATTTAAATATGACCTGAGTTTCAAATTACTGAATACATTTATTTTGGTGTAACAACCTCTTATTTATGGCGCATATACAACCAGCTCTAAAACATTTGTGCGTATTGAGCTTTTTAGCCTAACCAGACAACGCCGGCTTTCCTTAGAATTTGTAATTTAGTTATAAACATCATATGTTATGATGTATTGTACCGCATAAAAGGAGTAAAAAAACTTGGTGGATCTGCAGCTAATACAAAACAACTCAGCTTTCTATGAGGTCCCTTGTTTGATGAAAAACGTTTGGGTATTTCAGGACATATTCTATCCAATAAAATTGCATTTAGTATACATTTTCTCGTTAGTAACTACACATAGGGCAATAACATGCTTTAGCAGTAAGTAATAAAGCAATCAACTGTTAGGTAAATAAGTGTAAAGGTAAGGAAAGTTCAAAGGAATGAGTTATCTCAGGGAGAGAGAGAGAGATACGAAAGTCATTGTTTTTTTGTAGGAAAGATCAGGTGCACTCACGTGATACTAGTGTAGCAATCTTCGAATGCAGACATGCAGAATTTGGCGCCAGACAATAAAAGAACCTAAGGATTCACCGGAATTGTTTGTGCGTTTCGTACTTGCACAGATACGCAGCGCAAACAAATTTATAGGAACGCACCGCTGCCTACAGCTGAGGGAGCAATGCCGGCGTTTGGCTTTCAACGAGTGGAGCGAGGTGAGCCTATAGTAAGTTTCATGCTTATAAGGCAACGCTGCGGATGCTCCGCAGTATTTCGTTGTAGAAGCCTCAATCGACACGTTTCGAAGTGGGGTTGATTTTGATTTGGGTCGCTTTTACGGAATAAATACTCCACTGATGGTTACAAGTGGAATATATGCACGCAAGATTACCCCAGATAACGTATAATATATGCGCACATTTCTCATTCCAGTGCGAAAGTTTAGGTTTCCGTGAAGCAGTGATTTAAGTTATACGCGACTGTATGATGGTGGGTACTGATTCGTTTACCTTCACGCTAAGCGAGTGTATTTTCGCAGTCTCTTTGTTTATACTTCACAAACTTAAAATTTTTTCTGCAAATTTTTGTTGACGCTGTGCAACGCTCACAGGCCAAGCCAAAATGCAACTGCCAAATCAGGCGCATACACAGTGTGAGTCGTCTACGCAACAATGTCACGAGTATGACGACGATGTACACGATTTAGTCGAGGATAGAATGTCGACGGCAGGTGTGTGCAAATCAAACTACAGCACATATCTAGCCGCATTTATGGCTTATCTGCTTCTTGTGTAACAGTGGCGCGTATCTATTACGGATTCTTCAGTGACATCTATTCTTTAGAATTCGTCAAGGCAAGGCACATACGCAGCGGCACATACTCATTCGCGTACACCCAGCGGCCAAAGTTGTGTATAAACGTCTACGGAATGGTTCGTTTAATTGACCAAGAGCAGGGTGGGGTGGGGGGCATTCTGTAAGAATCCACCTAGTGGACTGTCCACTTCGGCTGTCGCCATTGGCTCCCGCTTCACGAGCGCGAAGCTGCCAGCCAGTCTCCTTCGCGCTCTGCAAGCTGAAGCCAATGGTGACAGCCGAAACGGACAGTCCACTCGGTGGCTTCTTACAGAATACCCCCCCCCCCCCTCAGGTCTATCATTTGCAAAAAGATGACGCAGACAGCGACGATATAAGCTTGCGGGAACTGTTCGTTCTGAGCGGTGCTATAATAATTGTGCTTGTAAATATACGTCTATATAGTCGTTACCATTATGCTTTCTGCTCAATGCATTTGGCCTGGATTTGCTGTCACCGTCCTCACCATGGAGCTAAACAGCGGACGCTAGCTCGAGGTTTTAACAGCGGAGCTGTTTAAGCTCTTGGTTAGGCCGCGTTGTGCAAACAAAAAACTGCGCCTGGCAATGACGTCACCGCGCGTCGCGGTGATGGCGACGCACCTGACGTCATTGCTCGGCGAGGTGACCACCCTCTCCCAGGTTGCCCACAGCGCGAGGCGTGGCCGGTGTATCCGGAGTTCGTAAGCATGCCTTGGCTGCAGCCGGCGTCGAGATACGACATGCTGCATTTCACGCCAGCCTTGCCACCCAGAATGGGCGGCATCCGCGTCTCGTCGAGGAAGATGGGCTAGGCGAAGTCGAATTTGTCAACAACTCGAGGTATAGGCAAGTGTTTGATGTATTAGTTAGCGGAAACCCGCTTGGTGGAGAGAAGAAGTTAGACTTCGCCCTGCCATTTGCTAGCCGCCAGGTTAGCTCAGATGGTAGAGTGGCTGCCCCGGAATGGCGGTGGTCCCGGGTTTGAGTCCCAGACCAGGACGAATTTTTCTTCAACTGCGAGGCTTTTCTTTCGAGGAACCCGTATGCGTTTCCTTTGTAGCAAATGCAACGATTGGGTGGATGTCTGATTTTCCCCTTTATTTACTTCTCTTCACCAAGCGGGTTTCCGCTGAACAAACATTTACCGTCAAACATTTGCCTTTGCCTCGAGTTGTTGAAAAATTCGTCTTCGCCCTGCCATATATGCTAGCCGCCAGGTCAGCTCAGATGGTAGAGTGGCTGCCCCGGAATTGCGGTGGTCGCGGGTTCGAGTCCCGGACCAGTACTAATTTTTCTTCAACTGCGAGGCTTTTCTTTCGAGGAACCCGTATGGGTTTCCTTTGTAGCAATTGCTACGATTGGGTGGATTTCTCATTTTTCTCTTTAATAAATAGTGCTTGAAATCAATATCTAGACTGACAACGAAAGCTTCTGTGCATATAAAATTCGGGCAAGGAGCTTCTGAGGCATCGCCACTTGGGTGAAGGTTCTAATTTATAGATTTGTATATGATTTCACTTTATAATAAACACTTCAGTATGATATTATTCCAGTTTTGTAATCAGAAGTTTTGCAGTATCCCTTTGCATTTGTTGTGCGGTACAAATGCTGTGGCGGAAAGTATTATGTGTTTGTCTTGTCGCTGTCGTTAATCGAATGAACAAGATGATATAGACTCCAACCGCTGTCATATACCCTGCATGGACAAGTTTCTCCGTAGAGTAATGAAATATTTACTATGCAAAATAAATCCGTGTCTTGGAACAGTCTACGTCAAAGACGCTCTCTTTCAAAGGGAGAAGCTATATTGTCATGGGACCGCTACCCAAGCGCGCGTGCGATTCCCTCTCGGTGATAGAGTAGTTCTGCTCGGACCTTGAAAGAAGACGGCTGGCGTAAGCTATCACTCGGTCGTGTCCATGCTGCTGTTGTGATAAAACAGAGCCTGTACCAGGACCGCTTGCATCGTTGCGGACCTCCGTAGGGGCGGAGTCATCAAGGGTTATCAGCGTGGTAAAAGCTGAAGCTTGTGAAGGACCCCAGGAGAAATGCACGTCTTTCTTAAGAAGGTCGGTAATTGGCTGGGCGATAGGTGCAAAATCTCTCAAGAAACGTCAAAAAATACGAACAGAGGCCAACAAAGCTGCGAACGTCATGAATGGAACGTGGTACGGGGAAATCGATTACTGCACGAGCCTTGTCAAGGTCTGGTCTGATACCTGCAGTGTTAACAAGGTGCCCAAGGATTGTAATTTCACGGCGACCAAAATTGCACTAGGAGGAATTCAACTGCAGGCCAGCTCTCCCGAACACATCGAGAACCACCGACACGCTGCAAGTGACTGCACTGCACACTGCAAATGACACGATAGGCTGCAAGTGACTTGAAAAGTAGGTGAAAACACGACGACATCGTCGAGGTAGCATAGGCAATTGGACCATTTAAAGCCCCGAAGAAGGGAGTCCATCATGAGTTCTGGGGCATTGCACTCGGGGCTGCCCAGAGGGCCCGTGTGGCGGCAGAGGGGCTCGGCCTCTCTGTCCCGACGTGGGAGCGGCCCGCATCAGTCCCAGACTGATTCCTCAGGACCCAAATAGATTTGTTCATACCATACGATTGCGCAAACCAAATGGCATGACCTTTAATTGATGAAGACCATCTGGTGTAATAAACGCGGTCTGTTCCCGATAATTGTCGTCCATTGCAATTTTCTAATAGCCCGAAAGGAGGTCGATCGAGGAAAAATACGTAGCTCCGTGGAGACAGTCAAGCAGGTCGTCAATTCGTGGCAATGGATAAACATCCTTTTTAGTGACCTTGTTTAAGTGATGGTAGTCGACGCAGAAATGACAACTGTTATCCTTCTTCTTTTCGAGGACAACAGGGGAAGCCCAAGGGCTGCAAGAAGGCTCAATGATCTTTTCGAGCATCTTGTCGACTCCTTCCTGAACGACGTGACGTTCAGTCGCGGACACTCGATAAGGATGCCGATGAATTGGGTGAGCATCACCAGTGTTGATTCGGTGTGCTACTTGAGAGATTGCCCCAACGGCCCACCGTCAAAATCAAGTATGTCCTGGTATGACGATAGCAATCGGGAAAGCTCCTGAAAGTTGGACGTAGAAAGGTCAGGTGTTATTATTTTATCGATGTTTATGGGTGTCTTGGACAGTGTCCAGGGGCGTAGCCAGGGGGGGGGGAGGGGGGGGGGCTGATGGGGCTTCAGCCCCTCCCCCCCCCCCCCCCGAAATTTTTGCGGGCTGGCATGCACCGCCGACCAAAACAACCACCAGTGCCAGGAATGATTCTGCATTTTGTCTACAATGCTTTTTTCACGCTCGAAAAGACATTTCGGCACGAACATTGCGAACTCGGGCTGGATTTCGTGGCAACACCCTTGCACCTGGAGTCACTTACCGCAGGGAGCGCCATCTGAGCACAAACTTTCACGGGCTTTTCGATAGCGATCGGGCGCGTTGCGGCATCTCGCAGCGGCCGCGGAATCTACGGAGCGCGTGGATTTTAATTCCGAGACTTTATTGGTATAAAAATGTCATAAACATTTTACGCAACTAGTGCACTGACATTTCCAAACGTGTCCTTTAGATTTTCAATTCTGGAACTTTATGGGTTTAATGTTCTTATATAATTAGGCCAACTTGCGCGCACTGGAGCCCTCGTGTCCAAGCTGTTGCAGAAATGTAAGCACGTGCTCGCAATCTTCCACACACTCAAAAATAATAAATATCACCGTGACTCTCAGCTGGCAGCTGATAATTTTCTCCTACCATTTTCAGGAAGCGCACCCAATATGATCGATCGGCTGGACCAGGGCAGGCATAGTAAAATAACGAAAACAGAAGAAAGTTAACGGCCTATTATTGAGGCAGCTCTTTTTTGCGAGCGACAAGGTCTGGCTCTCCGTAGTCATAAGGACAGTGGTACTGTAGATTTAAGCAAAGCACCCGCTGAAAATACTGGTCTTTTCAAGGCGCTTCTTCGCATGCGAAGTGATTGTGGAGACACATATCTGAAGAACCATTTGGAAAGTTGCCCCAGTAATGTCTCGTATTTAAGCCAAGATGTATAATACCAATTTATAGAAATTTGTGGTGAAATTATCAAAGAAAGCCTACATTCAAAAGTAAATGCTGCAGGCTGCTTCTCTATACTTGCTGACGAAACGGCGGATATTGCTGGAATCGAACAGCTTACTGTTTGTGCATGGTACCTAAACAAGGATGCCAACGATATCGAAGGAGTGTTTTTAGGTTTGAGAACCAGAATAGATGCCCTCTCTCATTGCGACTGCAGGCTCTATGTAAATGTGTACCAACTGCTGCATATTCTAGTCACCCTTCCA